>NC_086448.1:609793024-610036587 GCF_028390025.1 Pseudophryne corroboree | reverse complement strand
TACTGTACCGTACTGCTATATACTATATACTGGTGGTCAGCAAACTGTGCAAAACTGAAATGCACCACAGGTATGGATGGATAGTATACTTGACGACACAGAGGTAGGTAGAGCAGTGGCCTTCTGTACCGTACTGCTATATATTATATACTGGTGGTCAGCAAAATTATGCACTGTACTCCTACTATATACTACAATGCAGCACAGATATGGAGCGTTTTTCAGGCAGAGAACGTATAATACTGGTGGTCACTGGTCAGCAAAACTCTGCACTGTACTCCTCCTATATAATACTGGTGGTCCCCAGTCCCCACAATAAAGCAGTGTGTGCACAGATATATGCAGCACACTGAGCACAGATATGGAGCGTTTTTCAGGCAGAGAACGTATAATACTGGTGGTCACTGGTCAGCAAAACTCTGCACTGTACTCCTCCTATATAATACTGGTGGTCCACCAGTCCCCACAATAAAGCAGTGTGAGCACAGATATATGCAGCACACTGAGCACAGATATGGAGCGTTTTTCAGGCAGAGAACGTATAATACTGGTGGTCACTGGTCAGCAAAACTCTGCACTGTACTCCTCCTATATAATACTGCTGGTCCCCAGTCCCCACAATAAAGCAGTGTGAGCACAGATATATGCAGCACACTGAGCACAGATATGGAGCGTTTTTCAGGCAGAGAACGTATAATACTGGTGGTCACTGGTCAGCAAAACTCTGCACTGTACTCCTCCTATATAATACTGCTGGTCCCCAGGCCCCACAATAAAGCAGTGAGCACAGATATTTGCAGCCACCTGAATAAAACTGAGAGGACGCCAGCCACGTCCTCTCACTATCATTTCCAATGCACGAGTGAAAAATGGCGGCGACGCGCGGCTCCTTATATAGAATACGAATCTCGCGAGAATCCGACCGCGGGATGATGACGTTTGGGCGCGCTCGGATTAACCGAGCAAGGCGGGAGGATCCGAGTCTGCCTCGGACCCGTGTAAAAAGGGTGAAGTTCGGGGGGGTTCGGATTCCGACGAACCGAACCCGCTCATCACTAATTCTTAACCACTTGCCTGGCATGGTTGCATCAGATGCGACCATACCAGCAAATGCTTTATCTGACAGGGTCGCACAGGATGCGACCAGTCAGATAAATAGTGGGGGTCATTCAGATCTGATCGCTGGGCTGCGATTTTTGCTGTCCTGCGTTCAGATAGTCGCTGCCTACAGGGGGAGTGTATTTTTGCCGTGCAAGTGTGCGATGCTATGTGTACGCTGAGCTGCTAAAATTCAGTCTGCGCAGTCTCTGCGCAGCCCAGGAAGTACTCCTCCAGAGCGATAGAATCAGGCTGATCGGGGCCGGAGATGACATCAGACACCCACCCTGAAAACGCTCAGCAGCGATCAGGTCTGAATGACCCCCAGTATTAGTAGCAGCAGGGAAGGGAAAGTTCCCTCCGCTGCTGCTCTCAGAGGGACCGGAAGGTCCCTCTGCCTCCCTGCACCCGCCCCCAGTGTTTGCCATGCTGTTGATCACTGCTGATCGGTCAACACGCACAGCAGGACCCCTCACCCAGTGGCTGCAGACAATAGCAGCCAATGGGAAAGTGTAAACCAACCCCCCCAGCTCCCCACCCCTGTGTACCTGGCAACTGTCCGGGGTGTAAAAAGTAATGTTGCAATGTTACCAATGTTTTGATGTTACCGATCTTCCCGAACGATGTTCCAATGTTTTTTGGGGGGGGGATTCTTTTTTTTAACTAAAATCATTTTGGATAACGTTAAATTCATGTTCTTCACCTAGTTCACTTAGAAAAAAAATGACAATTTCTGAGCGGCTTTTGCGGAGAAAAATCGTCAGTTAATTGGTTAACCTAATTCAATGGTAAAAAAGCGACAATTTTTGAGCATTTTTTGGAAAAAATATTAGCCAGTTAAGTGGGGAAATAAATTGCATACTCTTTTGTCATCCCTTTGCGCAAGGGCAGAGCTACCGTAGGTGAAGAGAGTGCAGCTTCTATGTAGCCCAGAGGTGAGAGGGTCCCCACCTTCCCTGTCAAAGTTACATGTGTTATATAATTGTACATTAGAGAGTGTACAAAGAAGGGCAACTAAAATGGTGCTTGGCCTACATCATTACCCAGAAAGGCTAAAAGATCTTAACATGTATAATTTGGAGGAGAGAAGGGAAAGGGGGGGACATGATTGAAACTTTCAAATATATCAAGGGTCTTAACAAAGTTCAGGAGGGAAACATTCTTCAAAGGAAGAGAAGTATTAGAACTCGAGGACACTGAGACTGGAGGACACTGAGACTGGAGGGGTTAGGGGAGATTCAGGGGAAATTTAAGGAAAAATTACTTCACAGAAAGGGTAGTGGATACGTGGAATAGCCTCCCATCAGAGGTGGTAGAGGCCAAGACTGTAGAGCAATTTAAACATGCTTGGGATAAGCATATGAATATCCTTACAAAGAATTAAGGTTCAAACAGGGTTGAGATTGCCTAAAGGATAAAAAAAGGGGCAGACTAGATGGGCCAAGTGGTTCTTATCTGCCGTCAAATTCTATGTTTCTATAAAAAAAATTACCTTTAAGAGGTACTGTATATAAGGGCCCTTATAATCTAATTCCTTGGGTCCTGCAATATATCTAGGTATGCCCCTGGACCTGCTCATTGTAATGTGGTATAAAATGAACTTGAGGGCCTTATAATGTTACACAATATGAACTGGAGCACTGTAATGTGGCACAATATGAAGTGGAGGCACTATAGTGTGGAGTAATATGAACTGGGGCACTGTAATGTGGCACAATATGAAGTAGAGGTACTATAGTTTGGCAAAATATGAACTTGAGCACTGTAATGTGGCACAATATAAAGTGGAGGCACTATAGTGTGGCATAATATAAACTGGGGCACTGTAATGTGTCACAATATGAAGCGAGGACACTGTATGTCATAATGTGAATTGGGGTACTGTTTTCTATAATGTCTGCTGGTAGTCCTACAAAGTGGCATAATGTGACTAGGACACTATGGTGGTTTGTGCAATAAACTAGGGCACTACTATGGGGCATAATATGAAGGCACTAATATGGTTCAGAAAATGAACTAGGGCACTATTATAGGGCATAAAATTAGCAACTGCTGTGGAGAGGTGTCTCTCTACAAACCCCTTCTAAATGTGCTATGGGGCCCACAAAGTACTGGCGCTTTGCCTCAATGTATTTATATCATAAATCAAAGTCATGATGTGTGCTCTCTGTCCTGGATACAGATGAATCCAAACCAGCTCTGCAGAAACTTTACTAAGCGGCAGGTTTGAAATCTCCATCGATTTTGCTGCAGCGTATGGGCAGGATTGCATCCTGCATATATATTAAGCTGAAACCAGTTGCAAACCACAGAGACACCAAAAACTTTAGCATGGTTGAATAACCAAGCGAAAATAAGACAGAACGATTGTATTTAGTAAAAGTTTAATGCCAAAAAATGTGCCACACCTGTATACAAAGTCCAGTACCAGCCCTTAGCAGCCTGACATGAGGAAGTTAACTGCGAAACAAGTGGGAGAGGTCTGATAAATTATAATTTTGCATAATATAAACAATGATGTTCACATCAATATAAAAATTGTAAAGTGAAACCTGACTGCTGGGCAGTATCATCGGATATGTTCATCTATTGTTCATGAATATTTTTGTTATAAGCCTTTTAATAATTAATAAAGATTAGAGATGTGCGCCGGACCATTTTTGCTGGATTTGGATTTGGCTGTGATTCATCGTCCAGTTTTGGTTTTGCAAAACCGTTGTGACTGGTTTTGGATTTTGATTTGCACTTATTTTTTTAAAATAATTTTTGTTCAGAGTATTATTAACTTCAATAACTTAATTTCCAGTCAATTTTGACCACCTAATTTTGACCGCTCATAATATTGTTTTCACCAATATTGGATCATGGGCTCATGGTTACAGAGCAGCGGCACAAACATATGCCAGTTCATAGCACATCTATGAAAAATTGCTACAGCGTATTGTGGTACAGTGCACAGAACAGTACAAACAATAGATCTATATATATTTTTATTTTGTGAACTTGTAGCTCAGTCCAAACTGCATGGAGTCACAGGGCTTTGAACTAAGGGCACTAGGGTAAAGCACACAAAAAAGTACAAACAATATACACTGCTCAAAAAAATAAAGGGAACACTTAAACAACACAATGTAGCTCCAAGTCAATCACACTTCTATGAAATCAAACTGTCCACTTAGGAAGCAACACTGATTGACAATCAATTTCACATGCTGTTGTGCAAATGGAATAGACAACAGGTGAAAATCATAGGCAATTAGCAAGACACCCTAAATAAAGGAGTTGTTCTGCAGGTGGTGACCACAGACCACTTCTCAGCTCCTATGCTTTCTGGCTGATGTTTTGGTCACTTTTGAAAGCTGGCGGTGCTTTCACTCTAGTGGTAGCATGAGACGGAGTCCACAACCCACACAAGTGGCTCAGGTTGTGCAGCTATCCAGGATGGCACATCAATGCGAGCTGTGGCAAGAAGGTTTGCTGTGTCTGTCAGCGTAGTGTCCAGAGCATGGAAGCGCTACCAGGAGACAGGCCAGTACATCAGGAGACGTGGAGGAGGCCGTAGGAGGGCAACAACCCAGCAGCAGGACCGCTACCTCCACCTTTGTGCAAGAAGGAACAGGAGGAGCACTGCCAGAGCCCTGCAAAATTACCTCCAGCAAGCCACAAATGTGCATGTGTCTACTCAAACGATCAGAAACAGACTCCATGAGGGTGGTATGAAGGCCCGACGTCCACAGGTGGGGGTTGTGCTTACATCCCAACACCGTGCAGGACGTTTGGCATTTGCCAGAGAACACCAAGGTTGGCAAATTCGCCACTGGCGCCCTGTGTTCGTCACTGATGAAAGCAGGTTCTCACTGAGCACATGTGATAGACGTGACAGAGTCTGGAGATGCCAAGGAGAACGTTCTGCTGCCTGCAACATCCTCCAGCATGAACTGTTTGGCAGTGGGTCAGTAATGGTGTGGGGTGGCATTTCTTTGGGGGGCCGCACAGCCCTCCATGTGCTCGCCAGAGGTAGCCTGACTTCCATTAGGTACCGAGATGAGATCCTCAGACCCCTTGTGAGACCATATGCTGGTGCGGTTGGCCCTGGGTTCCTCCTAATGCAAGACAATGCTAGACCTCATGTGGCTGGAGTGTGTCAGCAGTTCCTGAAAGATGAAGGCATTGATGCTATGGACTGGCCCGCCCATTCCCCAGACCTGAATCCAATTCCACCACCTCATCAGGAGCATGCCCAGGTGTTGTAGGGAGGTCATACAGGCACGTGGAGGCCACACACACTACTAAGCCTCATTTTGACTTATATTAAGGACATTACATCAAAGTTGGATCAGCCTGTAGTGTGTTTTTCCACTTTAATTTTGAGTGTGACTCCAAATCCAGACCTCCATGGGTTAATAAATTTGATTTCCATTGATAATTTTTGTGTGATTTTGTTGTCAGCACATTCAACTATGTAAAGAACAAAGTATTTAACAAGAATATTTCATTCATTCAGATCTAGGATGTGTTATTTTAGTGTTCCCTTTATTTTTTTGAGCAGTGTATATACAGCACTTGTCCTTGACAAAAACACCCTGTGCGGTGTTGAAAGGTTGGACCTTGTGTTGCTGTTTCACTAAAACACGTCTGAGAAAGTCCATGTAGTGCCGCCAGTATTTTCTTGAATCAGCATGGTTTTCTTGCATCAGCATGGTATATGCTGTCTACACAAGTAAGCCAACTGCAATGGTATATTATTTTAGGAGGGCACCCGGCAATAACTACGTTCTAGAGTGCCAATTAACAAAGTGGAAATAAATAAATATATATATATATATATATATATAAAGATAAGGATTGGACCGGCACTCCCGCAAATGGTGCAGCTGCCCTGGTGCCCTCTGAAGAAAATCCAATTACAAACGCATAGAAAAAATCAGCGGCACTCAGAGACTGTTTAAATGGTCAAAAAATATTCTATTAAAGATTACTGCAAAAAATTCCAACGTTTCGGGACTGGATCGTCCCTACTCACCTTGAAAAAGGGACGATCCAGTCCCGAAACGTTGGAATTTTTTGCAGTAATCTTTAATAGAATATTTTTTGACCATTTAAACAGTCTCTGAGTGCCGGTGATTTTTTCTATGCGTTTATATATATATATATATATATATATATATATAGTCCATGTGAATGAACTAGCACTCGTTGCTGAAATCCTTACGTGCAGGGTGCCATCAGTGAGCAGTTAGTATGGTGTGGCAAATAAACTGCGGCACTCCAAATTGATATAGAAAATCTTTAGTTAAAAAATGACATTACATCCAAGTCATCTGGCTTATGTATCGGTGCCACTCAGGCACCTTTCTCAAAGCAGACTAAAGATGTATCCTTTAAGGATACATCTTTTGTCTGCTTTGAGAAAGGTGAAATGGACTGAGCAAGCCCTGTGACAACCACTTTTCAAGGGTGCTGGTGTATCCAAACTCTCCACCATCGATGTACCATGGATCACAACATCAACTACCTGTAGCATAGTCTAAAGAATTGACCACTGTGGCTGTGGTGCTGTGAACATGATCACAGCTGCATGCAGAAACACTCCCATGGCACTTTCATAACACACCCATAGCACCTCCCAGTCTATGACCAGCCCATGGATCGCAGAATCCCACTCAAGTAACAGCGTTATCGTATGCAAATCCATATGCCATCGCACACATTGGTTTTCTTGTGAGCAGTAAGGTACTCTTCTGGGCTGCACGTGCACAGTTTGCAGATTATCCCTCCTAACATCTGCTCTCTCAACTGCATCCATCCCTGAATCAGGCCACCCAATGCACCTTGGTAAAACCATGTCGCCAGAGCTGGATTAAGGTTTTTGGGTGCCCGGGGCACTTTAGACTGGTGGGGGGGTGGAAGGGGGGCTAAAGGTAAACATTTGTGACATGGGGTGCGGTTCTTAAGCATGAGCATTCGGTACATTTATGAACAAAGGGTGTGGACACAGAACACTCCCCCATTTCATGTTATGCAGGGTGCGTATACATCACTTCCCCAGCTTCTGGGCTGTTGCCTGCATTGTGTCACTATCCTGACTGTAGTTCTCGTATTTGGTGACTTACCCTTGCCATCTGTCCTGGATCCTGTGCCGTTTTGCTCACTGAGATAAACAGCTTGTCAGCACCATGAGTTTCCTGAGTCCTGAGTTCTCTGCCTGAAAGGTAATAGTTAACGAGCTCTACCTGTGATTAATCTTCGATGTGAGTCTGAATTCAGCAATCTGAAGTTTAGGCCTAAAAGCCAGCATCCTCTGTTTGTTTGCAGAAGTTCAGGCTTCAGTGTTCTCTCGGCCTGCTAGGCCTCGCTCCACTTCACAGCCTAGTCTAGAGTACTCACATAACAGTGACTGTTCACCTGACCCAGAGCTGTCCAATCCTGTGCCAGCCTGAGACTCTCTGAATCACCTGACACTGCTCACCAATCACCAAGGACCAGGAAGTATAAGTCTGAAGGCTGGAATTGGAAACGCTGCCAGTTCCTCGTGTCACACACAGCTCTGTGTGAGCTTTGAAGCTGAGCACCCTAAAGGTAACCCTTGTACTTCAGTTCCTGTAAAAACTCTGTTACTTTGTTACCCAGTTTGGATTACATTTGTGTTACCATTGATATCCAGTATTTCCACAAGTCTCAACTTAAAGGCACAGTTGCAGGGTTTCATCTTAAAGGCACAGTACAATATTCCACAAGTCTCAACTTAAAGGCACAGTTGCAGTGTTTCATCTTAAAGGCACAGTACAGTATTCCACAGTCTCAACTTAAAGGCACAGTTGCAGTGTTTCATCTTAAAGGCACAGTACAGTATTCCACAGTCTCAACTTAAAGGCACAGTTGCAGTGTTTCACCTTAAAGGCACAGTCACAGTATTCCACAGTCTCAACTTAAAGGCACAGTTGCAGTGTTTCATCTTAAAGACACAGTCGCAGTATTCCACAGTCTCAACTGAAAACCACAGCTGCAGTATTCTACCGTCACAGCCGCAGGGTTCTTCAGCCTCATACTAGAGTTACAGCCACAGTCATCGTTCTACTTTCAGTTGCGTTTCCAGTTATATCCGGTACCAGCCCGCATTACAGTTGCATCCCAGTCTCACCGGTAACCAGCCCAGTTATTAGTCTCACCAGTAACCAGTCCATCTTACTATCTTGCCAGTAACCTTGAGTACATAAGCACCTACTCCTGTGACACTATATCCAGTACAGTCTCACCTATACATACATCATCCTGCTATCAAAGTCCCTGGTGATCCAGTGGTCAGATACGGCTTCCTCTGCCGAGGCCTGGGTTCGATCCCCGGTCAGGGATTGCTCCTTCTTCTCACTGATTCCTACAGACCAGCCTAATATTCACATAGTCCTCCAGTTGCCTGCACAGACTTCACTAACACCGGGTTCACAAAATCACAGTCATGACAGTAGGAACTGGCCTCATGGACCCGGCCGAAAGTGTTTGTCTGACGCAGGACCTCCTAAGCAATATTGCAGGACGCTTGGAGGGTTTGAAGTCGACTCAGCATCAATTGGCACAGTATCTGCAGCGCAATTCGTTCTCCAGAGATTCTCTGACTTTCTGCACTAAGACTCCTGACCAACTGCAGATTTTCTACCAGACGTTATTACAGTTACAAGAACTTTTGTCTAGTATTCTTTCTGTGATGCCTGATTTCTTCAGGAATACTACCAGCATTGTTGATCCTGTTTTGTCCTATCCAGTTACTAAAGTCTCTTCCTCTGTGCAAGGAAAAGTTGTTCATCAGAGCTATCCACGGCCCAAGCTCTCTGAAGCTGAACGTCAGCGGCGTAGGGAGCTACACCTCTGTCTTTACTGTGGAAATTCCGGTCATTTTGTTAAAGATTGCAATCTTCGTAAGCCAGGAAATGGTGACAAATCTCAGTATCATAGCGCTTATGTCTACAAGTCATCCACAGTAACCGATCCTGCTACTGCTGACGGGGGTGTCAAGAAGGCTACTCTGAAAGAGACTCAAATTTATGACTGGGGTCCTGTGATTAAAATACCTTATCCCAAGTTGGGTGTCCAGAGAAGAATGTTCAAGCCATTTAGAGTCACAGAGGAGTCTGTGTCTACAGCCCAAGGAGGGGCGTCCGTGTCTACAGCCCAAGGAGGGGCATCCGTGTCTACAGCCCAAGGAGGGGCATCCGTGTCTACAGCCCCAGGAGGGGCATCCGTGTCTACAGCCCCAGGAGGGGCGTCCGTGTCTACAGCCCCAGGAGGGGCGTCGGTGTCTACAGCCCCAGGAGGGGCGTCGGTGTCTACAGCCCCAGGAGGGGCGTCCGTGTCTTCAGCCCCAGGAGGGGCGTCCGTGTCTTCAGCCCCAGGAGGGGCGTCCGTGTCTTCAGCCCCAGGAGGGGGTTCAGAGCATCCAGCCCCAGGAGGGGTTTCCGAGTGTGCAGCCCAAGGAGGGTTATCCAGTGTTCAAGCTCTTGTAGGGGCATATGAGTCTTCTACTCAAAAAGGAGTATCTGATCTGTCAACCCCAGGAGAGGTGCTGGAAATAACAACCCTGAGAGAGGTGTCTGATTCATCAACCCCAGGAGAGGTCCCCACAGTTTCAGCCCCAAGGGAAGTATCCAGAGTCAAGTTTCCAGATGGGAATCTTTGTGCTACAGATGCAGTTATGAACTCATGTTTGCCATCTTCTGAGAGCACCACCATGTTGGCATCCAGCAAGGTGCAGGTCCAGGATGGGCCATATAAACACTTGGATTCTACTCACTCCAGTTCCAGACAAAATCTGCTTCCTTCGGTCCCAATTGATTCTAATTTCTCTGGACTCAATCCGGTTCCGTCCGTAGGTCCAGGGATTCCTCCGGTCCCAGCCTTTACAAGTTTATCTGGACTCAATCTAGTCCCGCCCATATGTCCGGTTCAGTCTCCTCCGGTCTCAGCCGCTTCAAGTTTGTACGGACTCAATCTGGTCCCATCCATATGTCCGGGTCAGTCCGTCCCGGTTCCAACCGGTCCAGCAATACTCCAGGCCCAGCCTGGTCAGTTCGTCCCGGTTCCAGCCGGTCCAGCAATACTCCAGGCCCAGCCTGGTCAATCCGTCCCGGTTCCAGCCAGTCCAGCAATACTCAAGGCCCAGCCTGGTCAGTCCGTCCCGGTTCCAGCCGGTCCAGCAATACTCCAGGCCCTGCCTGGTCAGTCCGTCCCGGTTCCAGCCGGTCCAGCAATACTCCAGGACCAGCCTGGTCAGTCTCCTTTGGCTCCAGCCAATTCAAGTATCCTCAGATCCAATCCAGTCCTACTCATCCAGCCAAAGATTTCTCCAGTTTCAGTCTGTTCAAGCTCATCTGGACTCAAACCGATTCCAAGCATTGGTCCGAGGTAAAGAACTTTTGTCAGTTGGTCCCAGTAAAGGACTTCCACCATCTAGTTCTAAAATTAGACTTCAGTCTGTCTCTGATTCTGTTTCCTTGTCTTCCAGCACTGAGTCGACAGCTTCTGCTGGGAATTCTAATACCTCTTCTCTTCAATGTCAGGATAAATTGGCTGTATCCGCTAAAGTTAAGAAAAATCCCAAGGCTATTAACTTAAAGTCAGAATGTGCTACAGAACTGGATGCAAATCTGAGTACAGCTTACTCAGCTTTGTCCCTAAGCTTTTCTGAGCAACCTAATGTTTCATCTGCTGATTTGGATACAGGACTGCAGGCTAATTTCACTGAGAAGGATATCGAAGTTACTTCCTCAATCCAGTCACCACATTCATTTGCCTCAGTTGCAGACGCGAGTGTCGCAGCTTCAGGGAAAATTACTAGCATCTCCATCCAGAATGAGATTTCAAGTGACTTCCCAGTCTCATTTGAGGATTCCAGCGAGGCAACTTCAGAAAGGATATTTTCTCACCGATGTCGGCTTAATTCTGCTGTAGCATCTAAAGTCAAGGAAAATACCAAGGCTATTGACCTAATGTCTGAATATGTACCTCAGCCTAATGTTGTTTCAGTGGCATCTGTTTCCTTGAGTCCAATTTCATCCTCCACTCAGTCTTCAGAACATTTAGCCAATGCTCCATTTTTTGACCCATCGCTTTCTGAGCAAGATAATGCCTTGATGAACCAATACATTAGGAATTTCAGGAATGCCAAGAATTGGAAAACAGTACAAAGACAACAGGCTGTTGATTTAAGAGTTGGTCATTTTTCCATTGATTCCACTCCAAGTTCCTTGTGTTGTTTTAAACTTGTTAATGCAGCTTACAAAACGGATGTTGTTACTCCCAAAGAAGACTGGTATCTTCCAATAGACTTGGACTCAGACTCTGAATTTGATCCAGTTTATGATGCTACTCCTTTCCTGGGAGGTCCCGTTCGTTCCTGTTATGCTTTAACGTATGAAAGTCCTCGTTATGGAGCAAGATTTAATTTAAGCCTCAGTGGAGTGCTAGCTTCAAAAGCACAATCCTCTCGTACTACTAATCTAGGAAAGGAACCTTCTACAGTTTATTCCTCAGTCCTTTCAGATGAAGGAGATTCCAGTTTTGTCAATGATGGATGGTCTACCTGTTCAGAAGATGAAAATCAGGAAGACTTCTGAAGAATCCAGCTTAAGTTTTGTTTCTGGACCCTCTGGTTTCCACTTTTCTGAATCTTTGTGTTCAAGTTATTCATCAAGTTCCTCTAAGACCAAAGATGGGTGTCCGGAGTCCACCCTTGAAGAGGGGGGTACTGTCACGATCCTGACTGTAGTTCTCGTATTTGGTGACTTACCCCTGCCATCTGTCCTGGATCCTGAGCTGTATTGCTCACTGAGATTAACAGCTTGTCAGCACCATGAGTTTCCTGAGTCCTGAGTTCTCTGCCTGGAAGGTAATAGTTAACGAGCTCTACCTGTGATTAATCTTCGGTGTGAGTCTGAATTCAGCAATCTGAAGTTTAGGCCTAAAAGCCAGCATCCTCTGTTTGTTTGCAGAAGTTCAAGCTTCAGTGTTCTCTCGGCCTGCTAGGCCTCGCTCCACTTCACAGCCTAGTCTAGAGTACTCACATGACAGTGACTGTTCACCTGACCCAGAGCTGTCCAATCCTGTGCCAGCCTGAGACTCTCTGAATCACCTGACACTGCTCACCAATCACCAAGGACCAGGAAGTATAAGTCTGAAGGCTGGAGTTGGAAACGCTGCCAGTTCCTTGTGTCACACACAGCTCTGTGTGAGCTTAGAAGCTGAGCTCCCTAAAGGTAACCCTTGTACTTCAGTTCCTGTAAAAACTCTGTTCCTTTGTTACCCAGTTTGGATTACATTTGTGTTACCATTGATATCCAGTATTTCCACAAGTCTCAACTTAAAGGCACAGTTGCAGTGTTTCATCTTAAAGGCACAGTACAGTATTCCACAGTCTCAACTTAAAGGCACAGTTGCAGTGTTTCATCTTAAAGGTACAGTACAGTATTCCACAGTCTCAACTTAAAGGCACAGTTGCAGTGTTTCATCTTAAAGGCACAGTCACAGTATTCCACAGTCTCAACTTAAAGGCACAGTTGCAGTGTTTCATCTTAAAGGCACAGTCGCAGTATTCCACATTCTCAACTGAAAACCACAGCTGCAGTATTCTACCGTCACAGCCGCAGGGTTCTTCAGCCTCGTACTAGAGTTACAGCCACAGTCATCGTTCTACTTTCAGTTGCGTTTCCAGTTATATCCGGTACCAGCCCACATTACAGTTGCATCCCAGTCTCACCGGTAACCAGCCCAGTTATCAGTCTCACCGGTAACCAGTCCATCTTACTATCTTGCCAGTAACCTTGAGTACATAAGCACCTACTCCTGTGACACTATATCCAGTACAGTCCACCTATACATACATCATCCTGCTATCAAAGTCCCTGGTGATCCAGTGGTCAGGATACGGCTTCCTCTGCCGAGGCCTGGGTTCGATCCCCGGTCAGGGATTGCTCCTTCTTCTCACTGATTCCTACAGACCAGCCTAATATTCACATAGTCCTCCAGTTGCCCGCACAGACTTCACTAACACTGGGTTCACAAAATCACAGTCATGACACATTGCATGCATAGCAGGTAAAGCGTGTTCCCTCCCTGACTTTCCTCCCTATGGGACACAGGGCCATCAGAAATTGTGGGGCACGGGACTGACAAAATGGGCAGGCCCCCCTTCCCCTAAAAAAAGAAAAGAAAATATAAATAGTAAAAAAAATCTATATATTTAAAAGATAAATAAATCCTGTGCACATACAGAGCAACACTATATTGATGCCCCTTGCACCATATTAACATACCCTCCAACTGTACCTTTTTGGCCTGTACAGTACCATTTTTCAATGGTCTGTACAGGCCAAAAAGGGCTTTGTACCGATTTTTTACTCACTAAATCTCCATTGAAAGTATAGGAAAGGACCCGTGGCCACGCCTCTTTTCTTAATTTGTACCGGTTTTCCAGCGTAAAATGTTGGAGGATATGTATTAATGCTCCAAGTTGCGGTGCTGCGTATACACATAATGCCCCCCAATAGCGGTGCCGCTTACACACAAATTGCCCCCAGTAGCGGTGGCGCTTCAACACAAACTGCCCCCTGTAGCGATGCTGCTTATACATGCCTCCAATAGTAGTGCCGCTTACACAAAATGACCACACACACACACACACACACACTCACTCACTCACTCTCTCTCTCTTACTCACTCTCCCTCAACTTACCAATCACAGGCTGGCAGGAGCTGTTGCAGATTCTACTGTGGTAGCAGCCAGCCTGGTCCTGTGTATCCCCGCCCCCTCCAAACCGGTAGCTCCACCCAGTGTCGGGCTGGGGCATGAAGGGCCCACCAGGGAATGTAGTGTGAGGAGCCCATGTTTAGGGGTGTGGCCAGTCTCCAGAGGGTGTGTGGCCATCCGCTAGATTGGATTGCCTAACCATTAGTGAGTGCATGGCTGGGCCCCTTGACAAATATATAAATACTGCTAGTGCGTGCATGATAATGTACCAGATAAATATTGGCAATGCACTGTAGAGAATACATCACAGTCCTGTGCAGTATAAGGTAACATATGTATAATGCATAATTCAAGAACACAGTCTGAAACCTGATCACTAGAGGAGGAACCTGATCACTAGGGCCTCCTCTAGTATCTTTAATAACTATCTCCTGTGAGGTGGCGGCCATTTTGGGAGGGATGCGTACAATTGATACTTGCAGCATCCTCCCCTTCTGTGTTCTTTATATATATAAAACACAGAGTGGTCCTAGACCGGAGTTATATATCAGAATACTCGTACAACATATTCTGTAATCGGTACACTTTTTTTCTTAACTAACGCTGTCTGTATAAAGGCCCTCATTCCGAGTTGATCGCAACAAGCAACTTTTTGCTGCTGGTGCGATCAACTAATCTCCGCCTATGGGGGAGTGTATTTTAGCATAGCAGGGCTGCGAACACTTGTGCAGCCCTGCTATGCATAAAAAGTTTCCTGCAAAACAAGACCAGGGTAAGAGTTACTTACCCTGTGCGACGGATCCAGCGACGAAGGTCCCGGTCCTGACGTCATACATCCGCCCTACAAACGCATGGACACGCCTGCGTTGAACTTACCACGCCTGGAAAACGGTGAGTATCCACCCCGGAATGCCTCCGCCTGTCCATCTTCTTGCGATCGCCGCTGCGATCACATTTGTCGCTGGCGGTGTCGTTGCCCGCCGACGATTGTCACCAGGCAATGATGCACGTGCGCAATGCGTCCGCAACGCATGCGCATTTCCGATCCGTTCACACCGCAGCGAAGAATCGCTGCATGCAAACGGGTCGGAATGACCCCCAAAGACATGTAGAATACTCAAGTGTTTGTAAAGTCACAGCGCTGTATACAGGCGGCTTTGCAAGGGAGACCTTGCCTTGCAGTCCCAGATACCAACCGCAGCTATACCTAAGATGGCGCCCAGCGTCTCAGTCAGGGAGGGAGGGAGAGTGTGAGAAAGCTCCAGGGCGGGAAAATCTGCAGTAGATGTCGCCCTGGGCTGGGGAGGGGCTACAGGTCAAGCGCCGATTCCCCTATGCTGGGTCTCACCGCCGGTACTACGGAGCCTTATTAACAGGGGCATTAGTACACCCGACCTGTACTCCTATACCATGGCGGAAATAGTGGGGTCCCTGCTTGGTGACAGTGTCCACGCCAGTGTCGCAGTCCGTCTCCCTAGACATGCGATCGTAATGCGATTTAATGGCGGGTCCCGCCTGGTGGACCCTCTTACCTCCTCTCCATAGCAGCCACGCGAACCAGGAGAGCATCTGCGACTGTGTGCCTAAAGCCGGAGAGTCTCTGCCGCAAGTATCCGGCAAAAGGCCGCGGGAGTATGTGATGCCGCTTGGGAGGTGATGGAGCTGCAGCGCTGAAATGTCACCATGACATAGAGTGCTGACAGCCCAGTCTTGAAGAAATTTTTTTGTCAGAAAAAGCTTTTTCAGGGCAGCCCTCCTGTTATGGTGACCTGCTGCTGCAGCACCAACTGAAAAACTGAGCTCACAGTGCCTAGAGGCAGAGGAGGTCCCAATGCATCCTGGGACAACCTAAAGCTTTATCCTGTTGGTGCCTCTGGATCAAGATGCAATTGGGTTGAATTAACTATGAACGCCTCTGCCTGGTTGACAGGCAGAGGCGTTCGTGGGGTGGCGACCAAGCATTTTTGGGACATGGTCAGGGAAACGAGGGGGTGTCGGCAGTGTTTTCAGGGACGCAACCCGACCCCAACCCGTATAAATGTGTGTCTAAGTATGTGTGCGTGTGACTGTATATATGTGTGTAACTATGGGGGTCATTCCGCATTGATCGCTCGCTAGCTGTTTTTAACAGCCATGTAAACGCTATGCCGCCTCCCACTGGGAGTGTATTTTAGCTTAGCAGAAGTACGAACGAAAGGATCGCACAGCGGCTGCAAAATAATTTTGTGCAGTTTCACTTGACTCCGGAGGTTCGTCAATCGCTGACCTAGTGGCTCCAGGACCAGCAATTGAGCAGGGGCAGTCCCTTCTGGATACCCGACTGGGTCCTGTTGACGACGGATGTCAGTCTGTGGGGATGGGGTGCAGTGTTGGAGCAACACACTTTCCAGGGTCGTTGGACCAGAAAAGAAGTCCCTCATCCCGATAAACATTCTGGAACTGCAGGCGGTGTTCAATGCGTTAACTCTCACCCTGCCTCTGGTACAGAACAGGCCTGTTCAAGTATGGTCAGACAATGCAACCACGGTGGCATACATCAACCATCAAGACGGCACTAAAAGAGGCATGGCAATGTTAGAAGTGGCAAAAATCCTTCAATGGGCAGAACGCCATCTGCCAGCAATATTGGCAGTGTTCTTTCCGCGGGTCCTAAACTGGGAAGCGGACTTCCTCAGTCACCAGGACGTACACGCCAGAGAGTGGAGTCTTCATCCGGAAGTCTTTCAACTCCTACTGGACACGTGGGGCCTACCAGATGTAGACCTGATGGCGTCTCGACACAATCACAAAGTTACGGTCTTCGGATCAAGGACCAGGGATCCTCAAGCAGCATTTGTGGACGCACTAGCCATTCCATGGAACTTTTGGCTGCCTTACGTGTTCCCTCCAGCATCCCTCCCAAAATGGCCGCCGCCTCACAGGAGACAGTTATTAAAGATACTAGAGGAGAAGGAGTTATCTTTAATAACTGTCTCCTCTGAGGCGGCGGCTATTTTGGGATGGACGTTTTCATTTGAAGCTTGCAGCGTCTTCTCCCCCCTCAAGTAACAGTGGTGGTCATTCCGAGTTAATCACTAGCTGCATTCGTTCGCTGTGCAGCGGTGAGGCAAAAAAATGGCACTTCCGCGCATGCGTATGCGCCGCAATGCGCACGCGCGACGTACTATTACAACGAACAATGTAATTTCACACAGGGTCTAGCGAAGCATTTCAGTCGCACTGCTGGCCGCAGAGTGATTGACATGAAATGGGCATTTCTGGGTGTCAACTGACCATTTTCAGGGAGTGTTAAAAAAAATGCAGGTGTGCCAGGAAAAATGCAGGCGTGGCTGGGCGAACGCAGGGCGTGTTTGTGACATCAAAACAGGAACTGAACAGTCTGAAGTCATCGCAAGCGCTGAGTAGGTATTGAGCTACTCTAAAACTGCACAAAAAAACTTTGCCTCCGCTCTGCGATCCTTTTGTTAGCACTTCTGCTAAGCTAAAATACACTCCCAGTGGGAGGCGGCATAGCGTTTGCACGGCTGCTAAAAACAGCTAGGGAGCAATCAACTCGGAATGACCACCAGTGTCAAAACTTGGGCATGGAAATGGGGTGGAGCTACCGGTTTGTAGGGGGCGGGGCTACACAGGACCAGGCTGGCTGCTACCACTGCCTGGGATCGGTAAGTTGAGGGAGAGTGAGTAAGAGAGAGAAAGTGTGTGTGTGTGTGTGTGTGTGTGTGTGTGTGTTGTGTGTGTGTGTGTGTGTGTGTGTGTGTGCGTGTGTGTGTGTGTGTGTGTGTGTGTGTGTGTGTGTGTGTGTGTGTGTATGTATGTGGGTATGTATGTGTGTATCTGTGTGTGTGGTCATTTTGTGTAAGCGGTACTACTATCGGAGGCATGTATAAGTGGCATCGCTGCAGGGGGCAGTTTGTGTTGATGCGCCACCGCTATTGGGGGGCATTATGTGTATGAGCAGCACCAAAACTTGGGGCATTAATTTGGTACAAGGGGCATTGATATAGTGTTGCTCCATATGTGCACAGGATTAATTTATTTATTTGTTAAATATATAATATATATATACTTTTTATGTTTTCTTTTTTTTTAGGGGGGGGGGGGAGTGTCCTCTTCTACTTCCTCAATAACCAGACCTCCTCATACAGGGCCCTTGTCTTATCCAGACTTAGCCAGGCTGGCTTTGACGGCGTGGCTCTTGAAGCATCACTCCTGAGTGCCAAAGGATTCTCTTGAGGCGGTCATTCAAACTATGTTGAAAGCCCGTAAGCCGACGTCTGCTTGTATCTATTATAGGGTCTGGAATTCTTACTTCACCTGGTGTGCTGATAAGAACTATGATGCGTACAGATTCAAAACATACAGAATCCTGGCTTTCCTGCAACAAGGCCTGGTTCACATATCTGCCTTGTCAGTGTGGTTTCAGAGAAAAATTGCGTCTATACCTGACCTCCATACATTCACTCAGGGTGTGTTACGAATTCAGCCTCCTTATGTCCCTCCTGTGGCTCCATGGTATCTGTCTGTTGTCCTGAATGCCCTGCAAGAGTCTCCATTTGAACCTCTTGAGTCAGTGGACCTTAAATGGCTCACAGCCAAGGTCCTTTTTCTGCTGGCTATTGCCTCTGCTAGAAGGGTGTCGGACTTAGGCGCTTTGTCCTGTCGTTCACCCTTTCTATTATTCCATGACTAGGCAGTTCTGAGAACCCGCCCAGGTCAGGGCCGGTGCAAGGTTTCTCAGCACCCTAGGCAAATCTTCAGCGCCCCCCCCCTCCCACCCAACCCACTTGATAAATGTGTATGCTACACCAAATACATTTTCTACACATAGAATCTAACGGCAGATAAGAACCGAATAGGGCCATCCAGTCTGTGTTAGGATATTAGGGATAGGGTATTAGGGTTGTTTTAGCGATTTGGGATAGGGTATTAGGGATAGGAAGAATATTAGGGTTGGCTTATCAGTTTGGGTTAAGGTACTGTATTGGGGTTATGATTAGGGAGAGGTTTAGATGTGTGTGTATAGATATATATATATATAAGTCCCAGAATGCGCCACTCCAAGAGTATAAGAACACATCAATGGCAGCACTGATGTGTTCATCACTGGCGTGCGCAGCACATTTTATTAGGGGGTGCACCGTCGAAGGGGTGTGTCTAGCACCGCCTTTTGGCCGTGTCTAGCACCAACTATTGATGGTCAATGCATATAAAATATCCACCTTTGTACCAAGCCTAATAAAGCAGATACATCGTCAGATGTTGTGGTGTGCTCCAAACAAACACCCCTGATGGCACTCACTGCAACAATTATACTGCTCCCCCTCAGCCTGTCAATGCTGCTGCCGGTCGCCTGCCAGTATTGAATTTGTCTTCCTAAGAGGAACGCTGGCTGCATGCTGCTCCTCATCAGTGGCTGGCGTTGACATAGCATAGAAGGAGAGAGGTGGGCATGTGGCGGGGGTGACGGGTGGGCGTGCGAGCAGCATGACATAATCATGTCACATAACGCTGTTTTTGTACATGGAGGTGGAGTTGGGAGTTTGAAAGCCAGTGGCAGTTGCACCCTTGATTAACCAAGGCGTCTGGTCAGTAATACAGTCCTGACAGGGTGCAGTGCAGAGGGGACAGTAATCAGCCTGCTCGGAGATCGCTGCATCAGGCATGTGAGATCGGGGTGCCGGACATTAGGGGGTGCCTGTGCGCATCAGGCACCCCCCCTGCGCACACCTAAGTGTGTTCTTCTTATATGCTTGGAGTGCCGCACCCTGCGACTTATATATATAGTTCTACTGTGAAGGCAACCAGTTATGAACTTCCCTACGCATACAGTATATAGGGCATGCCGGCTTTTGTGTATTGCCCACCGCAGCAGATGATAGTACAAAAAGACAAGAAGGCAGCAGCACTCTGGATTTTGATAAAACAACAACTTCTGTATTAGTGCAAAAGATGGTCACATCTGGCCAACGTTGTGAAGGCGTGAACGATATACATACATATACATATATATATATATATATACTGTTTATAGACTGTGTGCCAGCCCAGTCGCTAGTGACCCAGGAGAGAGGGGTGTATACTGCTGCTGTGTAATATACAGTGGAAGGTATGGGAGGACTATAGCCACCTGCTGCAGATGTGTCACTTTAAATCTTGTCTTGGCGCTGCCATGATAAGTATGCATCGCGCCACAGCGTAGTACCCACATTACAATAGCCCGCTTACTCCGACGGATCCGGCATTTATATCTACTGGTAGTGGGCGCATACCCTCCTGCTACCCACATGATTATGCTCCTGCAGGCTTCCCCTTCTGTGTACGGGTAGCGGGAGCATCGCTCCCCGGTATCCGCGGCTGGTGTGCGCCTCCATAAAATTTGTGAGCAGGTGTGTGCCCGCTACAGTACACTATGCCAGGACTCATAGCCTGGTATACGTAACACATACGTCGGTTTTACAATCGCCCTGCTGTCTGTGTGTGAGGCCGTGCACCACCATAGACTGTGCACAGGAGGAGATGACAATAGGCAACCTCCAGGGAAGGGATTTAGGGCAACAGAACATGTGGCTGTAACCGATATCATTATCAACCACCACTCAACCACTGATTTTTACAACAGCGTCTTGATTTTACGTAATAAGTAATACTGTGGTAAATTCAGTGGTGTACGTATAAAAAATGTCTTAGAGGTACTGTGTGCACGCGCTGGAAAAATGGGTGTGGTAAAATGCCACATGGTGCCAGATATGCTCCTACAGTGCCAGATACGCCCCCACCATGCCAGATATGCTCCTACAGTGCCAGATGCACAAATGCCCCATGGTGCTAGATACACAAATGCCCCCAGTAGTGCCATATATGCCCCCACAGTGCCAGATACACATTGCCCCAGAGTGTCAGATACACATATGCCCCCACAGTGCCAGATATGCCCCCACTGCGCCAGATACACATATGCACCCACAGTGCCAGATACACATGCCCCCACAGTGCCAGATACATATATGCCCCCACAGTGCCAGATATGCCCCCACAGTGCCAGATATACATGCCCCCACAGTGCCAGATATACATGCCCCCACAGTGCCAGATACACATGCCCCCACAGTGCCAGATACACATGCCCCCACAGTGCCAGATATGCCCCCACAGTGCCAGATATGCCCCCACAGTGCCAGATATACATGCCCCCACAGTGCCAGATATACATGCCCCCACAGTGCCAGATACACATGCCCCCACAGTGCCAGATATGCCCCCACAGTGCCAGATACATATGCCCCCACAGTGCCAGATATGCCCCCACAGTGCCAGATATACATGCCCCCACAGTGCCATATATACATGCCCCCACAGTGCAAGATATACATGCCTCCAGAGTGCCAGATATGCCCCCACAGTGCCAGATACACATGCCCCCAGAGTGCCAGATATGTCCCCACAGTGCCAGATATGCCCCCACAGTGCCAGATACACATGCCCCCACAGTGCCAGATACACATGCCCCCAGAGTGCCAGATATGCCCCAGCAGTGCAACTTACCATTGTTGCTGCTGCCTGGGACTGGCACTATCTTCTGCTGGGGAGAGGAGATAGCAGCATGCGCTCCTCCTGTCCCTCTCCTGCCCTCAGTCCGGTCTGCTGAACTGGCGCCGGTCCGCGAGCCAATCAGGGCTTGCGGTCCGGCAGCAGTGGCTCCTGATTGGCTGCCGGTCCGCGAGCTCTGATTGGCTCACGAACCGGCTCAGTGCAGCCGCCACTGCCGGACTCGGGACTCGCAGGCAGGAGAGGAGAGGCGCATGCTGCGCTTTCCTCTCTCCAAGGCCCAGTGTGTCTGCAAGGTGGCGGCCCGGCGGTATGGCGTACCTGCTGGGATTTTCTTACAGGTTCGCCGTACCGCCATACTTGCAGCACTGGGTAAATTAGGGCATGCAGCTATGCACAAGAACAGACGGAGGGAGTGAATCTTGGTCGTCAGGGCAGGGAAGCGAACGATGCATGAGGAGGAGGCAGGGGAAGGCCCCAGACATAGTGAGTCAGAGAGAGAGAGGGAGAGAGAGAGACAGTGCCAGGAAGAGAGTGTGGGAGAGAGAGTGCCAGGAAGAGAGTGAGGGAGAGAGAGTGCCAGGAAGAGAGAGTGAGGGAGAGAGAGAGTGCCAGGAAGAGAGTGAGGGAGAGACGGTGCCAGAAAGAGAGTGCCCGGAAGAGAGTGAGGGAGAGAGAGTGCCCGGAAGAGAGTGAGGGAGAGTGCCAGGAAGAGAGTGAGGGAGAGTGCCAGGAAGAGAGTGAGGGAGAGACAGTGCCAAAAAGAGAGTGAGGGAGAGAGAGTGCCCGGAAGAGAGTGAGGTAGAGAGAGTGCCCGGAAGAGAGTGAGGGAGAGTGCCAGAAAGAGAGTGAGGGAGAGAGAGTGCCCGGAAGAGAGTGAGGAAGAGAGTGCCCGGAAGAGAGTGAGGGAGAGTGCCAGGAAGAGAGTGAGGAAGAGACAGTGCCAGGAAGAGACAGTGCCAGGAAGAGAGTGAGGGAGAGACAGTGCCAGGAAGAGAGTGAGGGAGAGAGAGAGTGCCCAGAAGAGAGTGAGGGAGAGTGCCCGGAATAGAGTGAGGGAGAGTGCCCGGAAGAGAGTGAGGGAGAGTGCCCGGAAGAGAGTGAGGGAGAGACAGTGCCAGGAAGAGAGGGAGAGACAGCGCCAGGAAAAGAGTGAGGGAGAGAGTGTGCCAGGAAGAGACTGAGGGAGAGACAGTGCCAGGAAGAGACTGAGGGAGAGACAGTGCCAGTAAGAGACTGAGGGAGAGAGTGTGCACGGAAGAGAGTGAGGGAGTTTGCCAGGAAGAGAGTGAGGGAGAGTCAGTGCCAGGAAAAGAGTGAGGGAGAGAGAGTGCCAGGAAAAGGGTGAGGGAGAGAGAGTGCCAGGAAAAGAGTGAGGGAGAGAGAGTGCCAGGAAGAGAGAGTGAGGGAGAAAGTGCCAGGGAGAGAGAGAGAGAGTGTCAGAGAGAGACTGAGTTACACTACCTGATTACTACAGTAGCACAGCAGCACAGGTCTCCGATCATCTGATCGAGGCGGGCACTTCACTGCATTAGGCTCCGCCCCCTAAATCCCCGCAAATCACGGCACTGCACTGTCCTCCGGGCGGGAGCTGGGCAGAGCAGGCCGGGCCAGGCTTGGTCCTCCCCTCCCTCCCCCATTACATCGGTACAGCTACATCCTCCGTGCTTCAGGCTGCTGCTGCCATGTTACACAGCACTGCAGCCTGAGAGACTCCAAAGTTCACACACAAAAAAAAAAACCAACTACATTGAGTGAACAGGCGCCGCACATCCTGTCAAATAATATATTTTTTTTTGCTCAACACAGCGCCGCCCTCCAAGTGCCGACGCCCATAGGCAGATGCCTAAAGCTGCCTAATGGTGGCACCGGCCCTGGCCTAGGTTACTTACCTAAAGTGGTGTCATCTTTTCACCTTAACCAAGAGATTGTGGTTCCGGCCTTTATCTCTTCTGACTTGTCCTCTAAAGAATGGTCTTTGGATGGGGTAAGGGCTCGCTGTATATATGTGGAGAGGTCTGCCTCTATCAGGAGGTCAGATACCCTTTTTGTACTGTTTGGTTTCCACAAACGTGGCTGGCCTGCGAATAAGCAAACCTTGGACAGATGGATTAGAATGGTGATTGCACAAGCTTATGCGCAGGCTGGACTCCCAGCTCCTGCTGTTATTAAAGCCTATTCTACTCAGTCCTTTGGACCTTCTTGGGCGGCCTGCCGTGGTGCATCCACAGAACAATTGTGCAAGACGGCTACGTGGTCCTCAGTGAACACGTTCATTAGGTTCTATGCCTTTGATACTTCCGCCTCCAAGGATGCTTCCTTTGGACACCGGGTTCTCGTACCTGCTAAGGCGCGTCCTTGAGGAATTGCTTTAGGACATCACCCAATGTTTTCCCTGTGGAACACAGTGTACCCTGCTGCAGAAAAGGAGAGTTATGGTAGACTTACCATGGTTAACTCTCTTTCTGCGAGGTACACTGTGTTTCACAGGGCGCCCACTCTGACGCACCTAGCTTCTATGGGTTTGTATGTCATTAGCCGCTGGTCCCTTCTCCTGTCGTGAGAATGGGGTTCTATGTGACTAACATCTGCCTTCTCTCTTACCTGCTCCTACATTGCACTGGTTAACGAAACTGAGCTCAGAGTGCCTGAAGGCGGGGTTACAGAGGAGGCCCCAATGCATCCTGGGACAGCCTAAAGCTTTAGCCTGTTGGTGCCTCTGGATCAAGATCCACTCTACACCCGATGTTATTCCCTGTGGAACCCAGTGTACCCCCCAGAAAGAGAGTTAACCATGGACATGTCTACCATAACTCTCCTATTTTTTCTGTAACAATCCTCTGCTAACGCTATTTAGAGATGGTGATATCGATAAAAAGATGATACATGAGGCAGGGTAGGGTAGCCTTCACCAGAGCGACTTGGTGATAATTATAACTGGCTGGGGAGGCTTTATTAGATAGGGAGAAGCCTGTTCACTGTGAGTTAGCTACACTGTCTAGCCTTAAATGTAAGGACCATGGCACCAACATAGAAGAGCAACCAGGACCAATGGAATTGGTCATTGAGGAAATTAGATTATTGAGCAGCGCTACTGTATCTGCTCAGTTGTGATTCAGACTTTGTTAGTGCCTGTGGAGCACCCAACTGAGCATCTGGCTTCTGGAGCATGAGTTTAGGTTGCTCCTACCGTGCTAATCCCATGGTTAGTAATAGCTGTCATCATTAGTACCTGTCAGCAAAGGCCAAAAAAGAAGGGCATAGTGGGCTGTGCAGCAATAATTCCACAGGAGTTAGCAATTCCATCTGCTACTTACAGAGATGGTGGAACAACCTCCATTTTACCGGTGATATATGTCTTCAGCAATGGCCGCCATGATCTTCTGGAGGGGTAAATATAATTATATAGGTGCAGGGTGTGCGGCGTGGGTCCCCCTGGACACAACACATCCTATACCCACTATAGATACATCAATGCTGTTATATGCCATCAGACTCCTCCACATGCCCCTTATATGCATTTAAACCCCGCCCGATCCCCCGTATGCCATCAGCAACCTTTTGATGCCCCTTTATGTTAGCAGACCCCTCCAAATGCTCTTTAATTTTATTTTTTTATTTTCAAACGTTTTTATTGAATTTTCAAAAACCAAGTGGCATTTACAGCACATAAAGCACAAGGAGGATTATAACAAGGAGAAGAACAGCATTTTATGGAAATGCACAGAGGTAGGAGTGCACCACGAGAAAACTCCTATCAACAAAATAGTTTAAAAAAAACAGAGATACAGAGATACATTACTCCATTGTGCCTATACAGAAATATACATAGTAGACAACAAACCAATAATGATGCAAAAACACACACAAACTAAACAATAAATGAGAGTAAAGAAGGGCAAGAGGGGAAAAAACACTGGGGTATAAAACAAGCACAAGACTAAGAAGAAAAGAGAGAGGGGGTAGGGTGTCCTGCATAGACATCCTTCAACATCTTATTTCAGAAAATGAGGTTGTAGCTTAAAAAAAGGAAAGAAATACCAATTAGTAGATTCAAACACTTTTTGAATTTTCAGTTGTTTGGGCGGGGGGAGGGGGTGTTTGGTGTATTTAAATCTCCCATTATTTGTAGAAACGTGCAACTCTCGTTTCAATAGCTGGGAGCGCATGCTGGCGTTCATAGTAAAGGATGTGCAGCACTGCTTGTTTCACTTCCAATAGCAGAGGTGTGGTAGCAGAGATCCAATGAGTTAAGATGGCTTTTTTGGCCACTGTTAAAATAACTGTAAGAACAGGTATGATAAGTTTATAATTTGGACCTAGATCCCAGCCTGTGAAATTGAGAAGTAAACAAGGACCTGGGATTTTCAGTAGGGACAAAGAGAAAATGTTATTAATGAATAAGAGTACCTTATTCCAAAAAAAGCATAATTTTGCCACAACTCCAAAAATTATGAAAGAAAGTAGCTGACTGAGAGCAGCATTTGGGACAATGACCTAATTAATCTGGAGCCATATATTTCTGCTGAGATTGCGATATAAAGGCTCCATTAAGAGCCTTCAGGTGAACCTCTTGTAAAGCTGCAGAGGTAAGAAATGTTAGTGAATTACCAACCGGTGACAGTAAAACATCATGGGATTGGACAAGCGATATGTCAGAAGACCAGCTCTTCACTGTATGAGACCAGGCTCTCTTAGCCGTAGGTTCAATTAGATAGGGGTATACATATCTCAATTTATAAGGTTTTGACTAAATAAAAGACATCACAGCTACAATTTGATCAATTTCATGATTTGCATTTGTATCTTTGGGTCTAGTCTGAATAAAATGTCTGATCTGTAGATACATAAAGAAGCATTTATTAGTAACCTGCCAAGTTTCCTTAAAATAATCAAAGGGACGAATCTTGCCACCTGGATCGAATACATCTCTAATCGCAGATATACCCTGATCTCTCCATTGTACGTAAGTAATATTGTCAAAACCAGGCGGAAAGAGTGGATTTCCCCAAAAAGTGTTGTAGGGAGTATCTGTAAAATCCCTATCCAACGTTTTATTTATACTCCTCCAAGACTTGTATGTATGGGTAAACAATATATTCAACAGGATTCCCGGAGGGATGTGCTTCATAGGAGTGTGTAGAAGAGCACTGGGGAAGTAGGGAGGAAAAATAGCTTTTTCTAGACAATAGTTGGAAAACAGAGACTGCTGTAGGAACCAATCTGCTATATGTCCAAAAACCGCTGCCTGGGCAAAAATAGTAGTATCATGGAGACCAAAGCCACCTAGAGATTTGGGAAGTAGATTAGGTTTGGTACCGCACCGGAATAAATAATCTTAGGAAAGAGCTCTGTTTGTTATATATGGCTCTAAAGACCAACAGTATGTAGATGAATAAAAGATCCAGAAGGGGTCTTAAAGTATTAATAGTTGGTGGTGCTCCCAGAGTCAGTGGTAAACAATATTAAAGACAATGGAAAAGAAAGACTCACGGACAAATGTAATAGAGTGAGAGTTTCAAAAAGTGAGAATTTGGTAAGGTTTTACAGTTTTTTTAAAATGGCAATCATTTACACAGCAAGATCAACCTGGTTTTGCAGTGTAAATGATTGCGACTTTAAAAAACAACTGAAAATCCTTACCAAATCTCTCACTTTCTGAAACTCTCATTCTATTACATGTGGCCCTCTGTGTTGGGGCACACTTGAATGAAAATTAGTAAAACTTATCTTTTAATTATGTCAAGTAACATGAGATTTATACATAGAAGGACACAAAAACTTAAAAGGTTTTCACCTCCACATTCAATATGTTGTTCATTATGTTCTAGGACAGGGGTGGCCAACCAGTCAGAGGCAAAGTGCCAGAAAAGATCCGTAGTAAAGGGCAAGAGCCAGTATCATGCGTGCATCTACGGCACGCGCACGAAATGGGGGCGTGGCCTAGTTTTCACAAAGCCACACCCCTTTTGTGTGCGCGCACCTTTCGGTATGACATTTGTAGGAGTATGACCTTGTGTCATAACCCCATTTTTAGTCATGTTGTACAGTGCCACATACATATAAAAATGCCCAAAAATGGGTGCCTCCACAGTGCCAGATACATATACCCCCCTCCACAGTGCCAGATACACATATGTCCACACAGTGCCAGCTATGCCCCCAGTGCCAGATACACATGTCCCCACAGTGCCAGCTATGCCCCCAGTACCAGATACACATGCCCCCACAGTACCAGATACACATGCCCCCATAGTGCCAGCTATGCCCCCAGTGCAAGATACACATGTCCCCACAGTGCCAGCTATGCCCTCAGTGCCAGATACACATGCCCCCCACAGTGCCAGATATGCCCCCAGTGCCAGATATGCCCCCAGTGCAGATACACATGTCTCCACAGTGCCAGCTCTGCATGTCCTTACAGTGCCAGCTATGCCCCCAGTGCCAGATAAACATGTCCTTACAGTACCAGATATGTCCCCAGTGCCAGCTACACATGTCCTTACAGTGCCAGATATGTCCCCAGTGCCAGCTACACATGTCCTTACAGTGCCAGATATGCCCCCAGTGCCCGCTACACATGTCCTTACAGTGCTAGATATACCCCCAGTGCAGATACACATGTCCCCACAGTGCCAGATATGCCCCCAGTGCAGATCCACATGCCGCCACGGTGCCAGATATGCCCCCAGTGCAGATCCACATGCCGCCACATGGTGCACGCTATGCCCAGGCCCGCCATCAGGGGGGTGCCGCGGGCACAGCAGTCCCGGGCCTGGCCTCTCTAGCAGAGAGGAGAGGGCCCGGGCTGCCAGTACCTCTGTTCGCCCGCTGCTACTTGTCCCCATCTTCTGCCACAGCCTCCCATCCCCGTCTTCCGCCGCCGCCTTCCGCAGCATTCGAATGGAAATGTCCCTTTCAAAATGTCCGCCGCCGAAGAGGAGACAGTTATTAAAGATACTAGAGGAGGCTCTAGTATCTTTAATAACAATCTCTTATGAGGCGGCGGCCATTTTGGGAGGGACGTTTTCAATTTAAGCAGGCAGGCGCGAACAGTCTGCTCTGCAGCAGCTGCAGCAGTGGCGGCCGGGGGGTGGGGGGAGAACCCACTGACAGAGCAGAACCCTCACAAGAAGCAAGACCTTCACAACAAGCAGGTACTGAATAATTAATGGGGGGGGGGTCATATTATAGTGACAAGGGCATTAATGTTGGGGGTATATTATGTTGTCAGGTGCATTACTGTGGGGCATAATATGGTGACAGGGGCTATGGTGTTGCTCCATATCTGCTTATGATTTATTTATATATAGGGTTATATATATTATACTTATTTTTTTATTTGTGTGTGTGTGTGTGTGTATATATATATATATATATATTTTAAAAAATTGGAGGGGGGGGCCTGCCTATTTTGTCAGTCCCGGGCCCCACAATTTCTGATGGCAGCCCTGGCTATGCCCCCAGTGCAGATCCACATGCCCCCGCGGTGCCAGCTACGCCCCCAGTGCAGATCCACATGCCCCCACGGTGTCAGCTACGCCCCCAGTGCAGATCCACATGCCCCCACAGTGCCAGCTATGCCCCCAGTGCAGATCCACATGCCCCCACAGTGGCTCCCCCCCCCAAGTGCTGCTCACCGTGCTGCTGCTGTGAGGGGAGGGGAGCACAGCGCGTGCCTCTCCTGTTCCTCTGACTCCGGCGGCGGTGTCTATCTTCAATTCGGCGCCGGCACGTGAGCCAATCAGAGCTCGCGGTCCGGTAGCCAATCAGGAGCTTAGCTGCCGGACCGCGAGCTCTGATTGGTTCATGGGCCGGCACCAAAGTGAAGATAGACACTTCCGCAGGAGTCAGAGGGGCCGGAGAGGCGCGCGCTGCGCTCTCCTCCCCTCTCCTCACACGCCGGAGAGACCTTAGATTAACACACAGCAACTTCTAAGGCTTAGAAGTTGCTGTGTGTCGGGCAGCGGTGGTCGGTAGCGGATCGAGCCGCATGCGGAGGATGAAAGAGCCGCATGCGGCTCGAGAGCCGAGGGTTGGCCACCGCTGTTCTAGGAGATCTCTAGAACATAACCATAGGAGTGTGCCAAGGTGAAAATATTAAAAATGAAAATGAAAACACAGTGGATATCCAGAAGGGGATATGTATTGATCTATAGGCACACTTACAATCATATGGACTTTGTAATTGTCAAATATATGGTGCTTCTAAGTCCTGAACATAGATATCCAACAGGTGTATGTTAATATAAATATAAGGGAACGGAGGTAAATATATGGTAATAAGGACTGTATTAATATCCAATATGTAGTACCCTCCGTTTCAAAATCCCTGGTATAATTAGGATGGCTGCCTATGAGTCTAAAAGACAATGGATATAAGCTTAGTGCTTATTTGTGTGAGCAGAGAAAAGGTGCAGGTAAGGTCAGAGGTTTCTCCAGCACTTCTGCTTTTTGTCTTTAGTGGAGAGTGTAATTTCTGCACCCAATATTCCCTAGTGGTCCCCCATCTAGGTAATGGTCAGGCTTTTCACTGCTTTGCTTCCAAGATCAAATGAGATACGGTGTGGCCAGTGAAATGTGGCAGCAAAAAAACCCTTTCAACAAAAGAGTGTGTGATTAATGACAATTACCCAGAGTGAGATTATTTCTGCTGTCCAAAGAGTGTGCACAGGCTCTCTGTTACACACGCATTGCAGAGATTTGATAACCTGGCAATGGATGAGTGAGTACCTTCTGCTGTCCGCTGTCATATACAGTAAATTCTTATAGCGGACAGTGGATGAGAGAGGTGTGCTTTCTTTTCCTACTGAAATAGAAAATACTGTATAAATGAGTCCTGAGAATTTTTAACCGACTGAAGCCCAACCCAATGGGTAGGCACAGGCAAACAGCAAATATAAACAATAAGAAATCTGAAGAGGATGCAAGTGCTGAAATCAAATCATATCAATAACCGATACCCAAGAAAAAATATGCAGGTACTGAGAAATTAAACCATATAAAGTGAATAATGGCTAAGAATACTTTTTCCAAATATTGTAAGTGAAATTGTAACAGTGGCTAATGTCCAACAATGTGCTACAAATATGCCAGTTCTAATTGACACATTATTTGCATAGACTGAAGGTAAATAATTGCAGAGCTGTAAAAAGTCTGTTTACCAAAGACAGATATAGATATTACAAAGTAGACCATACAAGCAGCTGATGTTAGATAAAGTAAGCAAAGCTCTTACTAGTACGCTTTGTTTGTGACATTAGAGCAGGTAATAGACTTCCAAAATGCTGAGCGAAGTATATAAATTAGCATGTAATATAATAGCAAACTGCCATGCTAAATATGTAAATTAACATGTGACTTAGCAGCAAACATAATTAATATAAATCAATTAATATGAACTCTAAAAGGTTCATAAGCACTGTACTATATATGAGGATCAATTAAGGACTCAGCAGCGAAATCATATAAAGTTACTGTGGGCCCATATGGGCATATACGATACCAAGGATAGAGGGTGTGTGGGCTGAACTGTGCACCGTTCAGCTCCACATAGTCACAGATGGCCATTTCCCCAAATAATGGCTTGTTCACTGTGTCGTATATGCCCATATGGGCCCACAGTAACTTTATATGATTTTGCTGCTGAGTCCCTAATTGATCCTCATACATAGTACAGTGCTTATGAACCTTTTAGGGTTCATATTAATTGATTTATATTATGTTTACTTTATCTAACATCAGCTGCTTGTATGGTCTACTTTGTAATATCTGTATCTGTCGTTGGTAAACAGACTTTTTACAGCTCTGCAATTATTTTCCTTCAGTCTATGCAAAAAATGTGTCAATTAGAACTGGCATATTTGTAGCACAAAGTCCATATGATTGTAAGTGTGCCTATAGTTCAATACATATCCCTTCTGGATATCCACTGTGTTTTCATTTGATCTTTGCCTATGCCTACCCATTGGGTTGGGCTTCAATCGGTTAAAAAATTCCAGGACTCATTTATATTTTCTATTTCAATAGGAAAATAAAGCACACCTCTCTCATCCACTGTCCGCTATAAGAATTTATATGACAGTGGACAGCAGAAGGTGGTGCCCTTACCCTACTCTTTTATCTATGATATCTCCTTGTTTCAGTACTCTCTCATCCATTGCCAGGTTATCAAATCTCTGCAATGCGTGTGTAACAGAGAGCCTGTGCACACTCTTTGGACAGCAGAAATAATCTCACTCTGGGTAATTGTCATTAATCACACACTCTTTTGTTGAAAGGGTTTTTTTGCTGCCACATTTTACTGGCCACGCCCTATCTTGTTTGATCTTGGAAGCAAAGCAGTGAGAAGCCTGACCATTACCTAGATGGGGGACCACTAGGGAATATTGGGTGCAGTAATTACACTCTCCACTAAAGACAAAAAGCAGACGTGCTGTAGAAACCTCTGAACTTACCTGCACCTTTTCTCTGCTCACACAAATAAGCACTAAGCTTATATCCATTGTCTTTTAGACTCATAGGCAGCCGTCCTAATTATACCAGGGATTTTGGAACGGAGGGTACTACATATTGGATATTAATACAGTCCTTATTACCATATATTTACCTCCGTTCCCTTATATTTATATTAACATACACCTGTTGGATATCTATGTTCAGGACTTAGAAGCACCATATATTTGACAATTACAAAGTCCATATGATTGTAAGTGTGCCTATAGTTCAATACATATCCCCTTCTGGATATCCACTGTGTTTTCATTTTCATTTTTAATATTTTCACCTTGGCACACTCCTATGGTTATGTTCTGGAGATCTCCTAGAACATAATGTTTCAATAACATTGAACAACATATTGAATGTGGAGGTGAAAACCTTTTAAGTTTTTTGTGTCCTTCTTTGTATAAATCTCATTTTACTTGACATAATTAAAAGTTAAGTTTTAATAATTTTCATTCAAATGTGCCCCAACACAGAGTTTTTCTTTTTCCTTGTCTTTAAGAATTGGGAAGTATCAGTTTCATGTAGGATATATACGTGCTTTAATCTTGTTCCAGATAAAAGAGGAAAATAGGCTTTTCAGTGTAGATGTGTCGCTCTTAGACAACATCATGGGGAGAATTTGGAGCAGATACAATAACCTGGGAAAGAGAATACTTTTAATAATAGATATCCTGCCTGACATGGAAATCTGTAAGTTCATCCAATTATTTATAGATTTAGTTATAGAGAGTAAAATGGGTTTAACATTGACTGAGTACAGTAAATGTAATTTCCGGGGAATAAGTACCCCTAAGTATTTCAAAGGCAAGCGGCATAAAGAAAACTCAGACATGCGAAGCAAAATAACCACTATCAGGTGAAAGGGGCATCAGTTGGGACTTAAGGTGCATACACACGGGGAGATTTTGACTATGAGAGATTTTGACTGAGAGATTTCCTTGAACTGGCAGTAGGAGATTTTGACTAACTTTACCAGAGATTTTGTCTAACTAGGCAAGAGATTTTGGCTATGGGAGATTTTGGCTATGGGAGATTTTGACTATCTCATTTAAATAAGGGGATGAGTGGGGGGGTGTCATATATAGGACGATTTTACAGGGTGGCTGGTATTTAAATAGCTAAAAGTGAAAAAAAAAAATTGCGTGGGGTCCCCCCTCCTATGTAAAACCAGCCTCGGGCTCTTTGAGCCAGTCCTGGTTGTTAAAATACAGAGGAAAAAATGAGTAGGGTTCCCCCATATTTAGACAACCAGCACCGGGCTCTGCGTCCGGTCCTGGTTTAAAAAACACGGGGGACAAAAGACATAGGGGTCCCCCGTATTTTTCAAACCAGCACCGGGCTCCACTAGCCAGGGAGATAATGCCACAGCCGGGGGACACTTTTATATTGGTCCCTGCGGCCGTGCCATTACCCCCCCAACTAGTCACCCCTGGCCGGGGTACACTGGAGTGAGGACCCCTTAAATCAAGGGGTCCCCCCCTCCAGCCACCCAAGGGCCAGGGGTGAAGCCCGAGGCTGTCCCCCCCCCATCCGTGGGCGGTGGATGGGAGGCTGATAGCCTTTCAAAATGACATAAAAAGAATATTGTCTTTTGCTGTGGAACTAGAAGTCCCAGCTAGCCTCCACCGCATGCTGGTACTTGGAGAACCACAAGTACCAGCATGCAGGGAAATAACGTGCCCGCTGGTACCTGTAGTTCCACAACAAAAGAAATACCCAAATAAAAACACAACTCACACACCGTGAAAGTAAAACTTTATTTAAACACACTTACACTCTCACACATACTTACCTACATCCCACGCCGAGAATCACGTCCACTTGTCCAGTAGAATCCAATAGGGGTACCTGTAGTAAAAAAAAAAACACACACCTATTATCCAATGGAGTTCGTCCCACTTCGTCCCAGTAGTGTCAGGTCTGGGGGGTGAGGGGATGGCTGCACAGTGGGATGGCGCTGAGTGTGTCCCTGTAGCCGGGCGGCGCACATAGTGTTTAATATTACATCCTCCATACACAGTGCAGGCACCCTGGTCAGCCCCCTTTCTCTCCGCACAAGACAGCGCATGCACCTCCACACCCAGACAGCGCATTTACCTTCACCCTCCCTTCACACACAGACAACAGACAGCGCCAGCACCTTCCCTCCACAGATGACAGTGCCAGCGCCCTCCCTTCACACACAGACAACAGACAGCGCAGGCACCCCCACCCTTCCTCCACATACAGACAGCGCCGGCACCCCCACCCTCCCTCCACATACAGACAGCGCCGGAACCCCCATCCTCCCTCCACATACAGACAGCGCCAGCACCCACACCCTCCCTCCACATACAGACGGCACAGGCAACCCCACCCTCCCTCCACATACAGAGGGTGCAGGCACCCACCCCCCCCAATAGCCAGACATGACAGTACCACCAACCCTCACCCCCATAGACAGACAGGCACCTTCTCCATCCCCCACCCCCCTACTGACAGGCAGAACAGCACCTTCTCCATCCGACACCCCCCCATTGACAGACAGACCTGCACCTGCTCCCTTCCCCGTGACTCCCAGCCCCAATTGATGGACAGCACTCCAACATCACGCCCATGCCCTCCGATAGACTGGCGGGACAACAGCAAGCAGCATATCCGCCGCCCCCCCCCCCCCCCCCCCCCCCGCATAGCACCATCTCCGTCTCTCTCCCCACCCGCTTCCTCCTCACGGACGTCAGCTGCTCCCACTATAAGCCACTACACAGGGAAACACTGTGCGGCCAGTAACCGCCGTTTCTGATACACAGCACCATCCCACTGCGGCCATTCTTCACCCCCCGGAACTGACACTGCACAGCGGCCATTCCTCCCCCTCCGTTCCCCCGGACCGCAGACACTACAGAGCGGCCAGGGGACGGACAGTACAGAGTTCCTCTCTCATCCCTCCCGCGGACCGGACACGACACTACAGTCTCTCCACCCGGACCGGACACAGATCACAATATACTCACGTATTCGGCTTGGAATGCTGCTGTGCTGTTCCCTCTTCTTCAGCCTCCGCGCACTGAGGTAAAAGGGGCGGCGGGGAGTGGCTTAACATCGCTATCACTGGAAAAAATCGCTGGCCACTTAAAATATGAGCGATTTTAACTAACTTTTGCAGCGACATAGCCAAAATTGACTTGCCTGCACTGACTATTTTTCCCAGCGATAGCGACCTGGCGGGGACGCGCATCGCTATCGCTGCCTGTGTACACACTGAGAGATATGCACTTACTTTCTGAGCGATTTTGACTATATAGTCAAAATCGCTCAGTTATATCGCTCCGTGTGTATGCACCTTTAGAGTAGTTTACTCGAAAACCAGCAAAAGCACTAAAGGTATGAATAATGTGTACTATGGCAGTGAGAGATTGTATAGGCTAGGACAGAAATAATAACATATCATCCGCAAATAGATGTAGCTTTACTTCAACTTCACTAATAATTATACCTTTAAACATAGTAGAATTCCGTAGGGCAATAGCTAGGGGCTCCAAGGCTATGGCAAATAAAAGGGGTAAAGGGGGCAGCCCTGTCTTGTTCCTCGTAAAATGGAAAAAGGAGGTGATAAATAACTATTGCACAGTATTTGAGAAGAATAGTTATGATACAAATGCTGCACAGTTGATATGAAGCCATGCGGGACACCAAAGCGACGCAAAGCCTCGAACAAATGCTCCCACGATACAAGATCAAATGTCTTTTTGGTATCAAAGGAAAGAATTGCATGGTGCTCCAGTGTCCCAGATGACTCCAACCCTTGCATAGTCATCAGTACCTTGCCGACATTTACAACCGAATGACGTCTAGTAATGAATCCAGACTGGTCTTTGTTAATAATATGTGGTAAAATATATTTAAGTTTATCTGCTAATATTTTAGAAAATAATTTATAATCAGTGTTTAGTAGGGAAATCAGCCTGTAGGAGCTCGGGAGTTCTGGGTCTCTACCTGGTTTGTGCAAAACTTTAAGTAGGGTGGTATTGAAGTATAAGGGGGGTTAGCTCCAGAAAGTAACGAGTTGAAAACTAACAGCAAGGAGTCCTCAATTTTATGACCAAGGATTTTATAAAAATCATTGGAAAGTCCATCAGGGCCAGGTGCTTTACCTGATTTAAGCTGTTTGATAGCCTAATGGACTTCATCTATTGTAACAGGAACAACCAGGGAGCTGGCTTGATCTGAAGAAATTATGGGTAGGGAAATACTTTTCCAAAAATCTATTTTTTTGGAGTCATATCTTTTCCTGTTCTAACTACTTTACCATCTACAGTCCGCAAGGATTTAATAATTGTAGGGGGTCGTTGACCTCTCAGCGGGTTGGAAAGCAGTTTACTAGATCTATTCCCATAACGATGGAATCTATATCCTGAGTAAAAGGAATATTTGGATACAGATTGCGAAAGCATCGTATCAAACGCTGTTTTACATTTTGAGATATTTATATTTGTTGGAAGGGGAAGGGGCTGTGACAAACTGCTGATAAGCATCCATCAAGGCTGATTGTAGCTCAAGATACGTAGAGTGGTGTTCTTTATCCCTATGAGAACAAAAAGAAAAAATATCTCCACGTATCACAGGTTTAAAAGCTTGCTAAAATAACAAGGGAGAATGAGATGCAAAAGCACTATTATTATGTTCATAGTTCATCCAGAACGCCTCCAGTGCGTTCCTAAAGGTCACAGAATTATTAAGATGTGTCGGAAACCTCCATTGTCTATAAGGGCCTCTGTCCAGATGTAAAGATATCTGAACCCAGGAAACAGAGTGATCAGACAGACAAGTAGGTTCGATACGTGAATCGATAACCCTAGTAAACATAGATTCAGATAGTAACATATAATCTAATCTAGAAAAAGAGCCGTGGACTGCGGAAAGGCAAGTATAGTCTCTTTCAAGAGGATGAGGGGCCCTCCAGGCATCAATCAAATGTAGGTGTTGCAATAAATAGGGGAGCCCTAATTTCGGAAGTCGCTGACATAGTTTTTGTAGGATTGGACCTATCTAAAGTGGGTGATGCTACAATATTAAAACCCCCACCAAAAAATACAGGAATATTACCAAATGTAAGTAGTTTAGTGACTATACATAAGAAGAAGTCTTTCGAGTAAACATTTGGGGCATATATATTGCATAACAATAGTCCAGTCTGGTCAATGGTAACATCTGCAATAACGAATCTACCTTGCCGGTCAACACATGATGAATGTAAAATAATGGGAAGGGTCCTTCTAATAAGAATAACCACTCCCCTAGCTTTAGAGCTTAAAGGGGCAGAGTCCAGCACCTTCCAGCGGAGCGCATTAAGTTTCTCAACCTCAGGAGGTATCAAGTGCATTTCCTGAAGGTACACTACATCTAGGTGTAATTTATTGAGATACAGCAATATCTTTTTCCTCTTAATTGGGGAATGGAAGCCTCCAACATTGAAAGTCCCCACTTTTAAACTAGCCATAGGGTCATTACCAGAAAAGCCGCAGGGATACCTGATGACAAGGATATATCAACAAGGGAAACATAATCAATATGAAACAGAGGTGGGACGCGCAACACATGACACGACACATAAGGAAAGAAGGGAAAAACGGAGGAAAATAAAAAAGACCAGAAATAACAGAAAATTGAATAAGAATGTGGAACCACTGGTGGAAGCACATTCTTATACTGCAGGTGGCTAATAACTACTGGTGACAAATATGTACGAGACTATAAGGTCACGTACAGAGTAAGAACATAACAAACATGAGGTGCCTCAGGCATCCCTCGGCTAAAGTAAAACATTAACAGGGAAAAAGCGTTATGGTGAACCATCATAAAGCATCATAGGTAGTGAATAGCAGTATAATAACATCTCAAAACAGCAGTCGCAAACATATGATAATTTCAGCAGAAAGAGAAGTAGCACTGAAATTATACAAAAACCAAACACAGCTGAAAAAACAGATCAGTAGAGACAGAGAATATCCCATCAGTACGGTATTGCAAGGAAAAGTAGCCAATAACATAAATAAGGAACATACAGTATATAGTTGCCTAGTCTAGAAGAGTTCAGTGATTTCAGCAACAGTGTAGAATTGTTATCCATCTGGATGGAAGGAGGGCAGAGACGGGTCGAAACTGGTGCATACCACGGGCGAGTAACAGTGTCAGGAGATATAGACTGCAGAGATCTTACAGATCATGTCCCGGGCAATTGGCAGCCGAAAAAACACAGGATTCTTCTCCAGAGGACTCTGTAAGATAGCCTTCAGCATCCGCAACAGTCGAGAAATCTTTAAAAGAAAAGCCTTTAAATAGGCACAGGCGTGCTGGGAAAAGTAAGGCAAATTTCCGGTTGGCTTTGGCAAGTCGGGAACAGAGCAGGGAAAATTCCCTCCTGGCTTTTGACACCTCAGACGAATAATCCTGAAATATAGAAGTACGGGAACCTTACCATTGCAGGTCTCTGTGACGATGGGACGCGGACCATATAAGTTCCTTATGTACAAAGCTCAAGCACTTAAAAGTTACAACACGTGGTCGACTAATCGGAGCAGAACGGGGTGGGCCAAGCCTATGTGCTCGCTCTAGTACAATTCCTGAACAAGAATCAGATATTTGTAGCAGGTCTAACAGAGATGTCTGCAGAAAAGTGAACAACGCTGGACCTTTCAAATCCTCAGAGAGACCCAGGATACGTAAATTACATCTTCCCGAGCGATTTTCAAGTTTATCAACCTTAGTAACCAGCTGAGAATGTGATTTCTGCAGGGATACATAATTAGACTTTAAAGCTGACACATCTTGAAAAGCTTCACCCAATCGCTGCTCCGTAACTCCCACAGATCTTGACAGCTGTTTCATTTGATATTTGACATCTAATAGGGCTTGTTGCCACTTAGCAGTATGCGCATCCATTATGGGTCCCATAGCATCTTGAACCACGTGGACTACATCAGCGTTTGTAACCGGGGAACCAGCTGACTGACCTGAGACATCTGCGGAACCAGGGGACTCCTGGAGTGCTGGGAGGGTGCCGCTGGGAGAGGCTCCAGACCTTTGCTGTATAGGCGCTGCGGCCATCTTGGAGTTAGGCTGCCGCTTGTAAGGCTTGAAGTGTTGCCTTTTCGGGGGCATAGAAGCGGACAGGAACTTGTCCATTCAGCTCCGTTCACACTCCCCTGTTGTTAGGGGTTGAGAGCGCCGCTCTTAGCGCTGTGCTGGTGGCTTTATGAGGTCTGGCAGCCGAGGTTGCAGGAGAGCTCATCCCAGCTGCATCCTCTCACATAGACGCCAGAACCGGAAGTCTTCTCCAAATATTCTTGTAAGCCACCAGGCCCCTTCACATACCCTTTTTTTTAGATTCTTTACTATGCCCATTGTATGCCAGTGGATCCTTCTAGAAGCCCCTTACACCATCAGAACACTCCTGATGCCACCTGACTCCTCCATATACCCCTTTTATGCCATCAGAACACCTCCCATACCACTTATGTGCCATCACACTCCTCCACATGCCCTCTTTATGTCATTAGACTCCTCCAGGTGCCCCTTTTATGCAGTCAATACCACTCCACATGTCCCTTATATGCCATAAAACCCTTCCACATTCCATTTATATGCCATCAGACTGTTTCTCATGCCCCTTTCTTTGCTATGAGATCCCTCAAGATACCCTTTATATGCCATCATTCCCTCCTAGATGCCCATTATAAGCCATCATACTGCTCCATATGTCCATTTCTGCAAGCAGACTCCTCCACATGACCCCTATGCCATCACACTCCTCTGTCCCTTATATGCCATCTATCTCCCCCACCCCATGCCCCTTATATACCATCAGACCCCTTCAGATGCATCGCTGCTGAAAGACTGATCCTATCAATACATTTGGTTTAATAGCTGTCATCATGATCAGTGTGTACTTGATCCTGCCCTATCCATGGTGCAAAATATCCATCTGCATTTGCACAACTCAGCATAGTGTGCAGTTCCATATACATGTATAATTACACGTGAAAATGCATATGACTCAGCATTGCCAAGGGTTAGGTAAGCTCGACTCCGGAGTATGTGCAGTGCCAAAATAAGTTTCACTTGTAAAACTGACTTGCTTTCAACTCTACATCACCCCCTGAGTATCAGATGGCTATAATCAGGGCCGGCTCCAGGCATGTTCCAATAGAGCGGCCGAACAGGGCGCCACACTTTATGGGCGACGCTAGCTCTGGCCGCCATATTGGAGCCTGGAGCCATTCCTACAGCAGCAGCACTGCAGTGTCCATCTCCTAGCAGAGACGTGCACTGCATGCAAAGCCCTGCCCCTGTGTAAACCACCCTCCCTCCCTGTTCACCGGCGCCGGCCGTGAGCCAACTAAAGCTCGCGGTCCGGCAGCTTAGGCTCCTGATTGGCTGCCGGACCGCGAGCTTTGATTGGCTTGCGGACCGGCGCCTAGTTGAAGCTGTACACTGCCGCGGCCGCCGGAGATTGAGGGCTAGCCCTCAGCTGAAGTGCAGCAGTAGCAGACTCAACAGAAGCGCGGTGAGTAGCATGGGGGCAGGTTGGGGGGACATGTCTGGCACTGGGGACATGCCTGGCACTGGGGGACATGTCTGGCACTGGGGGACATGTCTGGCACTATGGGGACATGTGTATCTGGCATTGGGGGCATATCTGGCACTGTGGGGACAAGTGTATCTGGCATTAGGGGCATATCTGGCACTGTGTGGGGCATGTATGTATCTGGCACTGTGGGGGCATATCTGCACTGTGGGGGCATTTATGTATCTGGCACTGTGGGGGCTTTTATATATCTGGCACTGTGGAGGCTTTTATGTATCTGGCACTGTGGGGGCATTTATGTATCTGGCACTGTGGGGGCATATCTGCACTGTGGGGGCATTTATGTATCTGGAACTGTGGGGGCATTTATGTATCTGGCACTGTGGGGGCATTCATGTATCTGGCACTGTGGGGGCATATCTGCACTGTGGGGGCATTTATGTATCTGGAACTGTGGGGGCATTTATGTATCTGGCACTGTGGGGGCATATCTGCACTGTGGGGGCATTTATGTAGCTGGCACTGTGGGGGCATTTATGTATCTGGCACTGTGGGGGCATATCTGCACTGTGGGGGCATTTATGTATCTGGAACTGTGGGGTAATTTATGTATCTGGCACTGGGGGCATTTATGCATCTGGCAGTGTGGGGACATATCTGCACTGTGTGGGCATTTATGTATCTGGAACTGTGGGGTAATTTATGTATCTGGCACTGGGGGCATTTATGTATCTGGCACTGTGGGGGCATTTATGTATCTGGCACTGTGGGGGCATTTATGTGTCTGGCACTGTGGGGGCATATCTGCACTGTGGGGGCATTTATGTACTGCACTGTGGGGGCATTTATGTATCTGGAACTGTGGGGTAATTTATGTATCTGGCACCGGGGGCATTTATGTATCTGGAACTGTGGGGTAATTTACAATAGCCATATGCTGAGATTGTACATGAGTACGAACACCATGATGTTATATGCCGAGATTGTACATCAATATTAACGTAATGATTTGTTAAAAATTGATGGTTTATTAATAACGATCATTAATTATTGATTATTAGAAATTAATTGTTTATTTTGGGAACTTACATTGGGAGAAGGGGATGTTCATTGAACTCATATGATACTTATGATAGTGTCTGACATGCAATGTGTGTGAACATTCTTCTCTCCTCTCTATTTTAGATTGGTATAGAAATAAAAGTTAAGTTTTAATATTTAATCATTAATTCACAATATATCATATTATATATTATTTATTTATTATTTTAAAAGAGTGCTCCAAAAAAGGAATTTTCTTTGAGGCTAGTCCTCACAATAGTTCTGATCAGGGGTAATTTATGTATCTGGCACTGGGGGCATTTATGTATATGGCACTGTGGGGGCATTTATGTATCTGGAACTGTGGGGGCATTTATGTATCTGGCACTGTGGGGGCATATCTGCACTGTGGGGGCATTTATGTATCTGGCACTGTGGGGGCATTTATGTATCTGGCACTGTGGGAGCATATCTGCACTGTGGGAGCATTTATGTATCTGGAACTGTGGGGCCATATCTGACACTGTGTGGCCATTTATGTATCTGGCACTGCTGGGGGGCATGTTACGTGTAGCTGGCACTGCTGGGGGGCATGTCACGTGTAGCTGGCACTGCTGGGGGGCATGTCACGTGTAGCTGGCACTGCTGGGGGGCATGTCACGTGTAGCTGGCACTGCTGTGGGCCATGTCATGTGTAGCTGGCACTGCTGCGGGCCATGTCATGTGTAGCTGGCACTGCTGCGAGGCATGTCATGTGTAGCTGGCACTGCTGCGGGGCATGTCACGTGTAGCTGGCACTGCTGGGGGGCATATCATGTCTATCTGGCACTGCACATTATGTGTATCTGGCACTATACTGGAGACATTATGTGTATCTGACACTATACTGGAGACATTGTGTGTAAGGGACACTACTGTGGCTGTTATGTGTAAGGCTGCTAATTGTGTGCGAAGAAGGGGTGTGAAAATATATTTATTTATAGTTTGATGATATGAAGTTACGAGGCCACACTCACTTTTCCAGGAGGCCATGCCCACTTTTCCAGGAGCGCACACGCCTTCGGCTTTTAAATTTTGTCGCTCAGGGTGCTAGTAGGCCTGGAGCCGACCCTGGCTATAATGATTATTTTAGCCTCACCAAACAATTTATTTTATAAAGCACAGCCATGTCTTTCTTTTATTCAACAAAACGACATATGTAAAACACATTTTTTTTTTTATCATTTTTTTTTTTTTTGGCTTAAGGCGACTGGAGAACTGCCTTAAGTCAGTACCCAGAAAAGAAAAATAGAATTGGTCATTTGCCAGTTGGTTGCAAGTCCAGCCTCACTGCATGCTCAGAAATAAATACAGATCTTCACCTGTATTTAGATTTGGCTGTATATACATGGTTGCGCTGCCTCTATTAATCATCTTCTGAAAGTAACTGTCATAACTATCAGTGCATATTTATGTATGGGTATGTAGTGCCCGTAATTCTGCCTGCATAGCCCGCAACACACCTCCAGAACACTTATACTATTATATGCAAACTCCCATTTTCCATCCAGTTACACCCATTCAGCCACAAGTGGAGATGTGGATGAATTATGTACAGTTCTGGTTCGCTCATAGGGGATAATTCAGAGTTGATCGCAGCAGCAAATTTGTTAGCAGTTGGGCAAAATCATGGGCCTAATTCAGATCTGTTCACTCGCTAGCTATTTTTTGCAGCGCTGCGAACAGATAGACGAGTGTATTTTAGCTTTGCAAGTGTGCAGCCACCCTGTACAAAAACAGCTTGTGCAGTTTCTGAGTAGCTCTGACCTTACTCAGCCGCTGCGATCGCTTCAGCCTATTCGAGCTCGGAATTGACGTCAGATACCCGCCCCCTGCAAACGCGTGGACACGCCTGCGTTTTTCCAACCACTCCCAGAAAACGTTCAATTGCCACCCACAAATGCCCTCTTCCTGTTAATCTCTCTGCTTTGTAACCGTACGGCGCGCCTGCGCACTGCGGTGCATACGCATGTTCAGTAGTTACCTGATCGCTGCGCTGCGAAAAACGCTAGCGAGCGAACAGATCTGAATTAGGCCGCATGTGCACTGCAGGGGGCAGGTATAACATGTGCATAGAGAGTTAGATTTGGGTAGGTTATTTCGTTTCTGTGCAGGGTAAATACTGGCTGCTTTATTTTTACACTGCAATTTAGATTTCAGTTTGAACACACCCCACCCAAATTTAACTCTCTCTGCACATGTTATATCTGCCCCCCCCCCTGCACTGCACATGGGGGGTCATTCCGAGTTGTTCGCTCGTTGCCGATTTTCGCTATGCTGCGATTTGTTACAAAATGCGCATGCACTTAGTTATTTAACTAAAAACTTAGCAGATTTGCTGTGGATCCTGCGGCGCTTTTCAGTCGCTCTGCTGATCGGTGAATGATTGACAGGAAAGGGGCGTTTCTGGGTGGTAACTGAGCGTTTTCCGGGAGTGTGCTAAAAAACGCAGGCGTGTCAGGGGAAAACGCGGGAGTGTCTGGAGAAACGGGGGAGTGGCTGGCCGAACGCAGGGCGTGTTTGTGACGTCAAACCAGGAACTAAACGGACTGAGCTGATCGCAATCTGTGAGTAGGTCTGGAGCTACTCAGAAACTGCAAATTATTATTTGTTAGCAGCTCTGCTAATCTTTCATTCGCTGTGATGCTAAGCTAAGATACACTCCCAGAGGGCGGCGGCCTAGCGTGTGCAATGCTGCTAAAATCTGCTAGCGAGCGAACAACTCGGAATGACGGCCCAGGCCCTATATGTTGTAGAAAAACCTACACTTCAAGCTTCATACTTAAACACTGTAAAACAATTTGTACTGCTAGCTTCATACTAGTACAGTCCGTTGTATAATAAAAAAAAAACTTCTACTCATGACATGATCAAGTAGTGTTGCTAATCAATTAATTAATTAATTAGCTGCATATATTCAACTAACCATGTGTCAGCTAGTCTCTTTCTTATGTAGACCATACTGGCCTGAAACCAAAGTACAGTAAGTGAGTGTTTTGATTATATCATTGAGGGCAACAGAAGCTTTATTGGATTCTTTAGTCTCATTATGTTAGACTGTTAACACTTACTGTGATTATTTTCATGTCAGAGATACCTGTTTCTACATTTAGAAGTGCATATACACAGGGACATGTGATTTTCATACATTGAATATTAATGCAATTAATAGAATCCTGCACTATATATAAATTGTGTTTTTATCAGTTGTTAATGAATTCCAAAAGACCTATTCACTAGAAGCAGAACTTGACCATCATTGATCAGGTCTATTGCCAAGATCTTAAAGGGTGTGTACATTTGCTTTATCTGTAAATAATAAAACCAGTGTAACAGGGTCACAGAAATGAGGACACACAATACGTAGGTTCAGAGCTGGCCTTAGGCATAGGCAAACTAGGCAAATGCCTATGGCATTTGGTATGCTTAGGGGCACCAGCAGCTTCTGCTGATTAAAATGATATGCGGCATGCCTATATTCTGTGTGTGACTGCGGCTGTATCTGCATACGAAATGCTACGTTGCAGTGTAGTCCTGGAAATCACTGTAATGTAGCATTTCATATGCAGATATAGCCGCAGTCGCACACAGAATATAGGCATGCCACATATCATTTTAATCAGCAGAAGTTGCTTGTGCATCCTAGCCACATAGTAATGCAGATAGGATGCATTTTCATAAACAAAAGGCACCCGATGTTAGCAGAGCTGCCAGCTGACTCATGCCAGGCATCTCCTGCAGAACTAGCGGCGGTGCTAGGGGGCACCAGCCAAAATCTTGCCTAGGGCATCATATTGGTTAGGGCCGGCTCTGCGTAGGTTCACAGTTAAGCAGTATCTTTTAATTGCAGCAGATACTGCACTTTAACATACATCTCCATCCTGGAGAAACAGGTACAGTAATTATTCATACAGGTGTGAAAAAATATCTCAGCACTAAAAGTGCTAATAGAATGCTGATAGACTGTAGCCACATTCTGCTGTGCTTCCTGGCACAGCTAATTCAGAAAGTCCCTGGCACAAATGAGACTCCGGCCAACTTGCTGGTCACTAATCGGCATCAGTGCCCAGAGCACCTGGCAGTTGAGGATTTTACACCCTTTCTGTCCTTTAGTGATGAATTCTAGCTTGACCTGTGCAACCCAGAAAACCCGGAATTCCAAACCTCCACTTCTGCTGCAGACTGTACAGGATTTGCTTTAGTTTCCTTTGGAGGGAGCTGATCCCACAGGAATGCAGGTAATGCAGGTGGAAGACGACCCCTCTAACCTTGCCAGAGATCAGTGGCTTGAAGGGAAAGGGCTCAGTATATGAATGTTTATTATTTTAATTTATTTTCTTTTTATATATGTGAAGATGGAAAAAGGGACGTTTCCACAGGTCTACAATGATTCTCCAATGTTTTGATAAAATGCAAGTCAAATTGCTGCCTAGTTTGACTATCCAAATGACTTTGTGCCTGGAGTTCCAGTATCCTTGGACACTTAAAAGAATACATTTATGAAAACACAACTAGAGGTTTTATTAGATCATCCACCTCTCCCGCTTGGGCTCCCATAGTTCTAGTTGAAAAGAAGGACAGAAGTCCTTGCATTGATTATTGTGCTCTGAATTCTATTGCTAGCCAGAACCGTTATTCCTTTCCTTTGATTTCAGAACTTTTTGAAAAGTTACAGCAAGCATGTATCTTCCGGTGGTGAGCAATTGCACTGATTGTGCACCCTCCCTGGATCTGACCCTGGCTGAGGGGCACATGACAACCCAACTAAATGGGTGTGTGGCCACACTGCATGACTTGGCCACGCCACCGTCCATTCTCAGGACCCGGGCCTCCTTTCTACAGACCTGTACACACCAAAAGCAATTAATGTTTAGGACATGTTGTCTCCTCAGAAGGTCAGAATAAAGTCTCAAGAGTGGCATGTGCCACAGGATTTGAAGAGGTTTTTCAAAAACTGTTTGGCCACCCACTTAATGAAATCATAAACAAGTTCCTTTAATGTGGTTCAGCTCAGCTCATGAAGCCTTTCTAAGTCTGAAAAAGGCTTTTCAATCTGCTCCCATCTTAAAATATCCAGATCCAACTAAACCATTTACTCTAGAAGTAGATGCCATAAGTTCTGCGGTTCAATTTTGTCTCAAAGAAAAAAAAAGAAATGTTCTCCCATGTTCTTTGTCTTGTCAATATTAGAATACTCAAGAGGAAGTTCTCCTTGTGATACCACCTGATAGAATAATTGCCTCAATGGGTTTACAGACTTTTCAATCTAAAATTGCTAAATCTTCCAAGACTTTTAAAAGATTAAATAGGATCTTAATTCAATATCCTGGAATTCAAAGACATCATGATTGTTGATGATACTTGTTTTTTAAATAATTTGTTCCAAAAACTGCTCTCAAGTATGGAGATGTGTTCTGTTCCCCAGGACACATCCCAGCTACAGCACGCAGGGGATCTGTGTCCCCTGCGGGAGGGTGTCTCTGACAGCGCTGGGACAGCTTGTCTGTCCCTAGTGCCTGTCAGTGTGCAGGAGCGGCGGGTGTCCGGTGCAGGGATTACACTTTTCCCTGCACCGGACCGGAGGCTGCGGAGGCGTTCAAATGTTGGCGCCCTCCGGGAGCCAATCGCGGCTCCCGGAGCGGTGGCCAATCGGAGACGGGCGCGGCGAGCCAATCGGCGCTCGCCGCGTCATAGGCCCCGCCCCCGGCGTCTGACATCAGACGCCGGGCGGGAGCCAAAGACCGAGCACGCGCGGAAGAGCGCGGAAGAAGATGGGCGGGAGAAGAGAGAAGACACCGCCAGGAGAAGAGGACGGGAGTCCGCGCCGAAGAGCGGTGAAGAGCTCCGGTGGCCGTTGAAGAGGCCAGAAGACATCTGGCTCCTGAAGGAAGATGTCCAGCGGCGGCTGGATGTGGAAGATCCAATCAGCGCTCGCCGCGTCATAGGCCCCGCCCCCCGGCGTCTGACGTCAGACGCCGGGAAGGGGAGCCGAAGACCGAGCGCGCGCGGAAGAGCGCGGAAGAAGACGGGCGGGAGAAGAGAGATGACGCCGCCAGGAGAAGAGGACGGGAGGCCGCGCCGAAGAGCGGTGAAGAGCTCAGGTGGCCGTTGAAGAGTCCAGAAGACGTCTGGCTCCTGAAGGAAGATGTCCAGCGGCGGCTGGACGCGGAAGAGAGGAGCCGGCGCCGCTGGCCAGGACGGGTCAGCGGCAGAAGAGGGCGCTGGAGACCCCCGGATCAGGTGAGGCCTCAGTGAGGCTATTTCCTCCCCCCTCTCCTTTCCTCCCTAGACCATCAGGGACGGGCATTAGGCCCGGGGGCACAATTCAGGCACTACTCCTGGGGCGCAGATAGGAGGTTGGGCCCACCATTTGATTTGGTAATTTGGGCATTAGGCCCAAGCCACCTCGACGGAGCCGTAGGCGGCATTAGGCCCGGGGGCACATCGGGCACTAGGCCTGTGGGGCATTAGAGGGCATTAGGCCCTAGTGCATTTTGGGCAGAGTAGGTACATATAAGGTGACCCTGGGCACTAAGCCCAGGTCACCCAACGGGCGACAAGTTAGGCGGGCGCTAGGCCCGTGGGTGAAGTCAGGCCTCCAGCCTGTGTGCAGTCAGGGGGTGCTAGGCCCAGTGAATAAGTGCCCCCCCAAGGTGAATAAAGGTGGCACTGGGCACTAGGCCCAGGCCACCCTGAGGTGTTGAGGTAGGCAGGTCCGCTTGACCTGAGCCCCATAGAAGGAAGTGTACGGGAGGTGGGCAGGCTGTGCGGCGCCCACCCCCCTTCCAGCGGTAGGTAGGGATTTAAAGGAACAGCACCATTCGACGTTGTACTCTGATATGTGTGTTGTTACCGTGCAGGGCAAAGTGTTGTTTTAGAGTTTGTGCATAGTTTATGTTGCACCACCCACACTTGAGCCAGTTTGAGGGCTTTGTTTATGTAGCTAGTGTAGCGGATGCACACTAGGTTAGAGATAGGCCCTGCACGGCTGTTTCTCTCTTTGCCTCCTTACAGGGACCTGTAAGTGGAGAAGATCAGAGTACAAGACGTAGGACGGTGAGTAACATCTGTCTGTGTGTTCCTTCTGTGTTTGTCCCTATCTGTCTCCCTTCCTTCAGGGCGAACGGTGAGCCTTGCACGCCGGTGCAAGGTAGAATTTCCACCTGGTGCGAGAGTGCCAATAGGTGAAATTCGGGCTCTGAGGCGTATGCCTGGGATGACCCTCACCTAGCCCGAAAGCGTTATTTTTCTCGGTTCCGGAGGGCGTTTCGGTCCACAGTCAGGAGGACGGCACTCAGCAATCTCCTTCCTCCTAGGTCATCGTGCCCGGGTCCGACTGAAGAATTCCAGGTCCGTTGAAGGTTCCGGTACCTGAAGGTGAGAGAGTGCGGCGCCTGGTAAGTGGTGAACCTACACCTACACGGCAGCAGGCACTACACGCACCGCCGTCACCCTCTTACACAAGCAGGAAATTTACATAAGATATTGTGATATCTTCTCAATGGGTCACCTTGGAGTACAGAAGATAATTACATTAATTTCTTGCTATTACTGGTGAATCCATTTGACTATGTGAAAATTTATGTTCAGACCTGTTCAATTTGCCCCAGACATATTATTGCATACCCTACCAGCCAGACATGCGGGGCAGACTAGCCCTGTGCTGGGCGTCCCCCCGTCTAAGAATCTGATCGTAGATGTGCTAAATTTAGCACATCTACGATCAGATCTGAATTGCCCACTATGGCCCTCATTCCGAGTTGATCGGTCGCAAGGCGAATTTAGCAGAGTTACACACGCTAAGCCGCCGCCTACTGGGAGTGTATCTTAGCATCTTAAAATTGCGACCGATGTATTCGCAATATTGCGAGCACAAACTACTTAGCAGTTTTAGAGTAGCTCCAGACTTACTCTGCCTGTGCGATCAGTTCAGTGCTTGTCGTTCCTGGTTTGACGTCACAAACACACCCAGCGTTCGCCCAACCACTCCCCCGTTTCTCCGGCCACTCCTGCGTTTTTTCCGGAAACGGTAGCGTTTTCAGCCACACGCCCATAAAACGCCGTGTTTCCGCCCAGTAACACCCATTTCCTGTCAATCACATTACGTTCGCCGGAGCGATGAGAAAGCCGTGAGTAAAAATACTTTCTTCATAGCAAAGATACTTGGCGCAGTCGCAGTGCGAATATTGCGCATGCGCACTAAGCGGAATTTCACTGCGATGCGATGAAAAATACCGAGCGAACGACTCGGAATGAGGGCCTATATTTGCAATGGGGTTGTAGTATAAGCATATACGATTATGGGTTTGGCTAGAAGTCTTCCCAGATTTGCGATTGCGCTCGCAATCAGTGTGTATTCAGGGGATCATTCAGCTCGCATCGCAATCACGATGCGAGCAAATTTTTGCGAATGACCCCCATAAGCGCATGTACAGTTCCTGTCCTGCGCATGCACCTGCATTTAGGGCCAAATTCAGACCTGATCGCTCCTCTGCGAATTTGCAGAGGTTTGCGATCAGATACCTGCATCTACGTATGTGTTGCGAAAATCTCTGCGAGCACCAATCAGCTGCAAATCCGTTCACAACTCACTCACCATCAAATTATTTTTCCAGTCTGTGCATAGCCCAAGACTTACTACTACAGTGCGATAGAAACAGGCTGATCGGGGCCGGAGCTGATGTCACACACCCTCCCTGAAAATGCTTGGGCCCACCTGCGTTTTTACTGACACTCCAAGAAAACGGACAGTTTCCACCCCTAAACGCCGGCTTCATGTCAATCAACTTGCGTACGTCTAGCAATCAAAAAAGATGCTGGATTTTTTCGCAGTTTGTCCTCGCGTGTGCGCACTGAAATCCATACGCATGCGCAGTCGATTGATAATCTGACACCTTGTGAATTCGCACAACAGCGTTCAGGTCTGAATTAGGCCCAGTAATTGTGAACGCCTCTGCCTGATTGACAGGCAGAAGTGTTCGCGGGGCAGCAACGCTCCATATACTAGGCGGGAACGGCGCGTTGCAGGGATGCCGCTTAACCAGTGGGGGCATGGTGGCATGAACGGGGAGCGTGTCGTCTGCATTTCCGGTGCGGCTGCATGTGACGATGCGTCTCCTGCCATCGCAGCCAAGCATCCACAATCTTGGCAATCACACTGTAAATGCGTCATGATCGCTATTTCAGCGTGATCGCAGTGAATGGGTGGTGGGCTGCATGCGATGGGTGGCCCCAAGTACACGATTCAAAGAATTGCAAATTCTGCTAAAAAGTACAATTTGCAATCCTTACTGAATAAACCCCTCAGTCACAATTGCAATCAGTGCTGAATGAGGCCCAGAGTGTTTGTTTCACTTAAAGGGGGGAATTCAAATGTTTGAAAAGTCAGTTGGGTGTCTGTTTTTTCCTATCTAATAGACAGGAAAAACCAGACACCCAACTGACTTTTCAAACATTTGAATTCCCCCCAAAACGTGCATTTCATTTGCACAAATAAAACAACTGGAAGCGAGAAAACTACTTTGCTAAATTGCGCTGATCAATTTGATGTGCAACATTTGTACATCTGTGCGTGAATGAGTCTGAATCTGAATACAAAGTGCTATGATGCAGCAGCTGCAGCTTTTCCTCATGCCGAATTCCAATGGGCTTTGGGGGCCATTCCGAGTTGATCGTAGCTGTGCTAAATTTAGCACAGCTGCGATCATTCACACTGACATGCGGGGGGACGCCCAGCACAGGGCTAGTCCGCCCCGCATGTCAGTGCCGGCCCCCGGCACGCAGAAGTGCAAAGGTATCTTACAGCGGCGATGCCTTTGCACTTCAAGAGTAGCTCCCGATCAGCGCAGCTTTAGCGTGCTGGCCGGGAGCTACTCATTGCTACCCGGCCCGCAGCGGCTGCGTGTGACGTCACGCAGCCGCCGTGGACCGCTTCCCCAATGGTCCGGCCATGCCTGCGTTGGCCGGAGTGCGCCCCCTAAATGGCGACTTAACGCCGCCATCCAGCCCTCTCCCGCCCTGCGACCGCCTCTGTCTCAGAGGCGATCGCTAGGCAGCGACGGCTGCCATGCGCCGGTGCACTGCAGAGCCGGCGCTGCGCACTTCCGACCCGATCGCTGGCTGCGAGAAACTGCAGCGAGCGATCGGGTCGGAATGACCACCTTTATCAGCAACTTTGTACATGTTTAAAACTACTTCCTGTGCAGTTAAAGTCACAGTACAGTGTCTGTAGTACACTTTAGCTTTATTTATGAAGCGGCTGCTTCTGTAAGCCGTCACTTCACGGAGAGTTGAAGGTAAAAATGTAAAATGGCACATGTAGTCAGTATACAGACCAGCATCCTTTACACTGACTTCAAGCGCCATTTCACATTTTCACCTACAACCCACTGGGAAGCCACCACTTTGTAAATAATGGCCTTTGGGGGTCATTCCGAGTTGTTCGCTCGCTAGCAGTTTTTAGCAGCCGTGCAGACACTATGCCGCCGCCCACTGGGGAGTGTATTTTAGCTTAACAGAAGTGCGAACGAATGTATCACAGAGCGGCTACAGAGTTTTTTTGTGCAGTTTCAGAGTAGCTCAAAACCTACTCAGCGCTTGCGATCACTTCAGACTGTTTAGTTCCTGTTTTGACGTCACAAACCCACCCAGCGTTCGCCCAGCCACGCCTGCGTTTTTCCTGGCACACCTGCGTTTTTCCGAACACTCCCTGAAAACGATCAGTTGACACCCAGAAATGCCCACTTCATGTCAACCACACTGCGGCCACCAGTGCAACTTAAATGCTTCGCTAGACCCTGTGCAAAACTACATAGTTCGTTGCGCCCGTACGTCGCGCGTGCACTTTGCGCTGCATACGCATGCGCAGAACTGCCATTTTTTAGCCTGATCGCTGCGCTGCGAACAAATGCAGCTAGCGATCAACTCAGAATGACCCCCTTTGAGCAGTGTTTTGCTGCATCTGTGATGTGAAAAATTAAAGAAAAAAGCATTACGCTACACCTTTTGCAGCAGCTCAGTCGTGCTGGGTGTCTTGCGCAGTGTGGAGTATTGAGGCCAGCTGTATGATGACACGTACCTCCCAACAGTCCCAATTTTCGAGGGACAGTCCCATTTGGGGGGGGGGGGCAGTTGGGAGGCTCCTGTGAGTCACTGCTAGGGTTGCTACCTCTCCCAGATTTCCGGGATTCTACAGGATTCGGTGGAACCCTCAAGGAGGCTTTTCCTCTCTCCCAGATTCCGGGATTCTCCTGGAATAAGGGGACGCTGGGAGCGTAGGCGGGCGCAGGCAAAGCGCGCGGCCGGCAACACACCACACAGACCAGGCTGTCAGTCTTAGCAGAGCTCCGCCTCCATCAGCCCGCAAACCAGTGCTTGTGGAGGGACTGCTGGGGGGGCGGCGCCGGCAGTGGTGCGGCGCGCACATAGGAGATGGGACGGCCGAGAGTGAGGGAGAGAGCTGGCACTGTCTGCCGCGCTGAGTGACACTGGACACTAGGGGGTCTATTCATGATGCAGTGAAAACTGTGGATAAGTAAACCAGTAGAGAAGAACCAATCAGCATTGAAGTAACATTTAGAATTTGCATACTATAAAATTATACAGAGAAGCTGATTGGTTGCCATGGGCAATTTCTCCACTGGCTCACTTCTCCACTCTTTTCACTGCTTCATGAATAGACCCCTAGGTGATTACATTTAAATCAATATTTAAATGAAGCTGTGAAAATAGTACTTGGGAGATTCAGGGACCTATCCTTTGCCCTCGATATATCCAGCATGCATGCACATAGTTGTTTACAGCACTATTTTGTTGTAAGTTGCATTTTATTTTGTCTGTAGTCATTACGGTGCTTTTCACTAAGGTCTGTATGAAAGTAGTTTTTTCAAAATTTGGTGTATTTCTAATAAAATACATATATACTATTTTATAAATATGGTACATCATTTTATTTACATGAACATTGCTTGGTGTTGGGGGTTGGGATAGGCAGGGGGGGGGTGGATCTCCAGGAATCGATGATGCTGGCCATGCCCCTACTGTGAAGGAAACTGGGGGCGTGACTCACGATCGCAGCAGTGCAGCTTAGCCACGCCCCTTTTGCAGTGCCACGTCCCTGTTTTGGGAAGCGCAGCAGGAGTCCCGATTCCTGCTTATTAAAAGTTAGGAGGTATGATGACATCTGTATGTCTGCTGACCATATAATATAAGATTATTGTAACATAGATAGATAGATAGATAGATAGATAGATAGATAGATAGATAGATAGATAGATAGATAGATAGATAGATAGATAGATAGATAGATAGATTAAGCACTAGTTTACTGTGATGAGTTGGGCCATACGTCACAACTTTCACTAGTTTTTTTTCATGTTTGTTTATTTAGAAAATAAAATGATACAGTAAGTTCAGACTTCTGGCTGCAATTCACAAAATTCTCCCTAGGTGGTGGTAACATGTCACAAATAAACAATACTGTCAAACACCGCAAAATACAGTATATGTGTGATTTGTGTTTGCATAGATTGGACATTTTTCTTTCTTTGCACTGTGTATTTAGGAATGTACCAATGGCAAAAAAGTCCAAAAAGTCAGACTGTAATGTTGTGGAAACCAGCCTTTAAAATGCCTCCAGATTGTTAAATCTCACAGCCAGGATGGGTGTGATGTAATAAAGTCCGAGTTCATTGGCCGTGCGGGATGTCGGCCAAACTCGGACGTTCTTTTAACGGGGCAATCATGTACAAGGCATGGTAGCCTTGTACATTATTGTCCCTTTAAAAAAAGTCTGAGTTGGGCCGGCATCTGCACGCCCGCTGAACTCGGACTTCATTACATCCCGGCCGATATGTCCATGTACACAAATAAACTTCTTAAAAATGAATGGCAGAACCATAAAGTACAGAGCACATGGGAATAATATATTATAAATTAGTTATTATATATCAGTGGTGAATGCAGTGGTGGTTCTGAGCAGTGATGTGTGGTGGGGAGAGGTAGGTGAGGCAGAGCCTTTCATGTGATACTAACATGTATGCCAGAGTTTTGAATTTTATGAGAAATACAAATAATATATTAGAAATATCTTCTTTCTATTATTCTAATAATTTTTATAGTCAAAACTCTGGAGCAAAAAATCTATGGCAGTGAGGCACCCACCTTTCCTGCACATCTCTGATCAAAACTCACCAAATTTCCAGCAGTATATACTGCTGTGCCTGTGTATAATGACCACATGAACCATTTGGCTCATATATTGTGTGTAAATCTGGCTCTGGTACTAGCCATTGCCTCCTCAGCCATTTACCTCACCGCACCTCCCTGATTCTGAGTACCTAGAAACACCCCCCATGATGGACTAAATGTATGTTTTTCCTGATTGCAGACCGGGATCAGAACCCCATCCATGCTGTGATTTGCAGATCTATGGGAAATGACACGAGCCGATGCGGTGTCTTAGCACTAGTCCCGGTCATTGGTAGGTGACCGGGACATCACAGCACTTCCACCCTGCAGCATCCCCAACGGCCACCCAGGCAACGGAGATGCCGGGCAGTCGTGGGGGCTTCTGGGCCAACTGCAGGAACGTACAGCGCTGCGGCTGCTCTGAATTAGCAATTAGAAGGTGATTATCTCAGTTTGCCTCCAGATTGGTTCCTCATTTCTTTATCTTCCTGATACTTCTGCCTCACCTTGCCAGTTATAGTTTCCGTTACTGCGGGAGCCCTTGTCGCTCTGTGTTGTAATCCGGATCGTCCTGGCCCCTTTGTCTACTTCAGGCAATCCCGCCAACCTGGTCTGTCAGTAAATATCCTGCAAGTCCACACTTCAGTTAATCCTGCAAACCAGGTTTGTCAGTAAATATCCTGCAAGTCCACGCTTCAGTTAATCCTGCAAACCTGGTCTGTCAGCTAACATCCTGCAAGTCCATGTTTCAGCTAATCCTGCAAATCTGGTTTGTCAGCTAATATCCTGCAAGGTTTAGCCATGGTCAATCCTGCATGCCTAGTCAGTCTGTTAACATCTTTCAAGGCTAAGCTTTGGATGATTCTGCATGCCAGGTCTGTCTGCTAAAACTCTGCAGGGCCAAGCTTCAGCAAATCCTGCACACTTGTTCTATACGTTAACATCCAGCAAGGTCAAGCTCAGGTCAATTCTGCATACCTGGTCTGTCAGTCAATATTCTGCAATGCCAAGCCTACGGTCAATACAGTACATCTGGTCTGGTGGTTTATAATCGACCAGGCCAAGCTTCTACCAATTCTGTATACCAGTCCTGTCTACTGACATCCTGCTAGGCCAAGCTTCAGCCAATCCTGCATACCTGACCTGTCTGCTGATGTTCTTCAAGGTCAGACAACGTCTGCTCTAATATATCTGGCACTACTTCAGTTACCCCGTACAGTTACAACGCAACCATTTCAGACATACTGTCTGTCAGCATCTGCCAACATCCTACTACACCTCTCCGCAACCTCTTGTATGGGAGGATCACGTTGGACCCAGTGGTACCAGAGTCTTGTCAAGATGTGTCTTAGCTTCCAAGACACGGTCGTATCTTCTCTCTTCAGTCTTTATTCTGTGTTATCTGGAATGGTGTGTGCAACAAGCACTAAGGGAACAGCGGATGGGTTGCTAATGGTGAAACGCCTCCTGAGGTTCTAGGAGTCTCGCCCTAATAGATCTGGAGCTTCGCTCAATTTCAAGCAAGTCCAAGGCAGCTACATTCTTAAAGTACTCCACTGCATCTTGCAAGTCCAAAGATCTAATCTTTGATAACAGGAAGTGGCAGAGCAATTTCTATAACAATTTCATTTTAGTGCCACTCTGTCTTCACAGACCCTCTGCATATAACACAGCTGAGCTACAAAATGTAGCAGAGCTGACCCCTCTGTCATCTCAGAGAAGATGGTGGATCTTGGAGCAGGGGAAATAGAAGAGAGAGGCACAACATGTCATCTCGCTCCATCCTGTCCCCGTGTGCAGAGAAGTCAGACAAGTCGCCAGTGATGCAAAATGGCAAGATTGGAAATTCACTTTTTTTAATTCCATATCTATTTAGAAATATATAATTTTAAGGGCTGATGTAGAGTTGGAAGTATTTGCTCCTAGAGTGTAAGCAGTAAAAGTATGAAGAAAATGCACATTTACGTGCATATGTTCAGTCAGACCTTGTCAAGATGCATCAAACTGTACAGCACCAGTATTTGCATTAGGTGTGTGCCAGGATTTACAAAATGTTTCATTTTTAACATTAGAGTGTATTTGTATTGAGTAGTGGTAGAAATAAAAAATCCCTTATTAATCCTCTTTTTAGATGATATCCACTGTATGAGTTATACAGTGCATGTGATCTACACAGACATGATATCTTCCGAATGGTTGCAGATCCCACCAACAGACCCTTCTGTCAGTGGACAACAGTTTCTTACATACTGCAACCTCAAACACCACTGCTGCTTATAAACATCCCCATGTAATAAGGCCCTTGCCTGTCCATTGCATCAGTTATAATCGGGTCCAGTACGATGAAATATGGTAGGAAATGTATAAGGTGTAGGGGAGGTAGGCATTGGTGAAGAGGTGGATTTTTAAAGGAGTTAAGGTCACATAAACACTTTAAGATCAATTTTGTATTAACAGCACAGGGCAGTAAATGAAATTATAAATTAAATTATTACTAAGCAAATAATTATAATTTCTAGTCTTTTCTAAGAATTTGGCAAGTATTAAAAAGTCTTTGTTCATTGTCCATGAAAATGCAGGTGCTAACCTTGGAATGAGTATATCGCAACATTTCTATAACTGAAACAATGGACACACAGAAACCTCTTGGTGGGAATGCATGAAAATGTGAAGGTATTTGCAGACAATTTATGTTCATTTTAAGCTCTGCATGTTAACATCAATTTTAAAGACAAATCCTTATTTCTAAATGTCAGCATGATTTGAACAAAACCATTATTTGGAAATTTAACTCTGTCAAGGGCCAATTTATACAAAGTTAAATAACATTAGCATACACCGTCCCTCTAAAGAAATTGTTCATGTCATAATGCATTGTTTCTCAAACTTTTTTGAGTCATGATGCCCTTGAGTATCAGAATTGTTTCTTATTAAGAAATTCAAAAATAAATATTAAATTAAGTAAATTGTGTTTATATGTTATTCTTAGGTTCAGTTATGTGGTGAGGGACAGGATTCAGTTCTGTTTGCCCACATATTTCATGATTGGAACCTGCCACAAGCACTGGTTTTGTCTATTACATTGACAGTAAATTGCTTGAATTGGTCCTGGACCACCAACCCATGGCACACCTGTAAGCACCCTGAGGCACCCCAGGGTGCCACAGCACACAGTTTGAGAACCACTGTCATAACAATATGTGTTAGGGCTCATTTCCATATACTAATATTTAACAAATAGCATTTAACAATCATTTTGCTGTTTGAAGTCTCATGAGTATCTTCTCCCCGCATAGTGGATCTATTGTATGCAGGGCCGTATATAGGTGTGTGCGGAGTGTGCTCCACACATAGCACTGCAGGGTAGGGTGTGCTGTTGGCAGCACTTTTCAATTATGAATTATACCCCCTTTTTGAAGCCCAGCATCTCCTGGCCACCACTGTCTCCTACCCCCACCCCTTTTGTAGCTAATACCTATACAGCATTCATGGACTTGACTTGAGAGCTCTTTGTAGTTCAGTCGCACTGTCCTTTATTACATTTCAGGATGCTGATGTGCCCAGAATTCTAACGCCTATGACATTGCAGTCGGACCTTGAGCTATCTGCCCTTGCATAGAGAGCTACAGAATTCCAAGCTGGAGAGTTTTAACTATTTGAAGCTTACCCTGTACTTTGGGAAGGGGTGATCAGTGTTGCAGCTGGGTTGATCTATATGGTGTGTGGCTGCACACTGCAGTGATCCTCTGTTCAATTCTGGTTCTGGTTATTTTTTACGGGTTACGGGTAGCTTCATATAGTTAGAAATCTCATAGCTCTTATGTGTGGTCAAGTGGCTCGGTGGGTGGGGTGTTTGGCTGGAATAAAGAGGATTTGTGACCAAATCCATTTTCTTGCAGTGTTCTATACATGTGTGTGTATAATATATATATAACACTCACATTTCTGAAGTAATGAAAAAAGAATATACCAGCACTCACTTTTAGAGATGAAGAAATTATTATTTATTCTTCATAAAGATTCCATTGCATATAGACCAACAGCCGCAGCCCGACATCTCTATCTCTTCTCTCTCTCTCTCTCTCTCTCTCTCTCTCTCTCTCTCTCCTCATTTTCTCTCTCTCTAAAGATTTCCGGTTTAAACAAGATTTTTTGTGCTCCAATATCACATTTAACATTTAAATATTCTATAAAAAGTTCCAGTACTTGCTGTTGAACAGTCCTCTCAATAATGGTAAACAATGTCTGCTATTATTTCAGTTTTTGTAAATTGTCAAGTCTTCCTTTCTCCTCTGGTAGAACTTCGCAACTTAGAAGATAGGTGTACCCCCAAAAATTAGGAAAAAGGTGCATATAATTAAATACAGTTTATTTAGTACATAAAATCCAATATTCAAAATACAAATCTTTAAAAGACATAATCCACCTATGCTTGGCGGACCTACGTACCAGAAATAGTGGGGTATCAATATTGCCCATCCAGAATCGCATGTGGTGTTGCCTCCTGGGATTTTCAGCAACAATCCATGTCCTGGGTCACCAACATTAAATCACTCTCAGGCATCATAAGGTCCCTCCAATCAGTCACGTTTCAGCTCCAAATGAGCCTTTTTCAAGGTGTATGGTGGATAGGGTCCTATCCTGCTTATATATCCCGTCATGTGATCTGATAGGACGGCACCTTCTACACAGTTTGGTGCTATTTAATAGGGTCCCTGCACTCTCTATTTACCAGTATCACAGATTAGTCCTTCTCCCTCTGGAAAAAGGCTTAAAATTTGGCCCGGGCAATAAGTTGAACAAGTTTGAGGTGGGTATGGGTCATTAGGTCAACAAGATTTAGGTCGACAGTCATAAGGTCAACCACTATTGGTCTACATGCATTAGGTCGACATCATCAAAAGGTCAACATCGTCATTTGATCGACATGAACAAGGTCGACATGGAAAAAGGTCAACATGAGGTTTTTTACTTTTTTTGGTGTTGTTTTCTTCGTAAAGTGATGGGGAACCCCAATTGGTGCACTGTGTCCCCTCGCATGGCTCACAGCTTCAGGCAAGGTGACTCGCTCCGCTACCGATTGCACTCGGCACAGGTTACCGTTCCCAATCGTAGTTCACGTATAACGTAAAGTATGACCTTACTGTATATGTAAAAGAAGGACATTTGCACACCAAATCGTTTTTTAACCCCACTGGATGAAAAATGTATGTTCAAAGAATGTAAGTTCAAAGTCCATATTTAACGCCACATGCGATTCTGGATGGGCAATATTGACACCCCACTATTTCTTGTACGTGGGTCCACCAAGCATAGATGGATTCTGTCTTTTAAAGATTTGTATTTTGAAATAAACTGTACCTCACTCATACCTCCCAACTATCCCGATTTTCGTGGGACAGTCCCGTTTTTTGGGGACTGTCCCGCTGTCCCACACGCGGGCCGCAATGACCCGCGGTGGGGGGGGCAGCTGTTAGGCTCTGTTTCTCGCTGCCCTGCTTAGCAGAGAAGTGGTGAATAGACGCTATGCGCAAGCGCACAACGTCTATTAACTGGAGTCAGAGGGAGAGGGGGCATGCCAGCGGCTCACAAAGTGCTAGGCATGCCCCCTCAGTGACTAAAACGGGGCGTGGCTCGCGATCGCGGGTCCTCCCGCAAAGTCATGCCCCTTTTCATAGGCCACGCCCCTTTTCGGGAGCGCGTGCGGCTTCGACGTGCATGTGTCCCTCTTCCAGCCAAGACAAAGTTGGGAGGTATGCTTCACTATATGCACCTTTTTCCCTTATTTTTGGGGGTACGCCTATCTTCTAAGTTGCGAAGTTCTACCCACCAGAGGAGAAAGGAAGACTTGTCCATTTACAAAAACTGAAATAATTGAGGCCATTGTTTACCATTATTGAGAGGACTGTTCAGAATAAGGTTTTGTTTGTCCATATATTCCAGGGGGCGCACAACAGCAAGTACTGGAACTTTTTATTGAACTTTGTGGGGGTGAAGGTGACCACCCTGTGTGTTGCAGTACCTTTGTAGTGAAGCGCTGTCTTTTCAATTCTTCCATCTGGATTTAAATATTCTAGTACATAATATGCAGCAGTGCTTTGTCCTTGTACTGATAAATTACATCTGTTTAGTTTTCAATTGGAAAAAATTAAACTAAAGAACCATTTTTATGCGTGTGTGCTATTCACTATTTCCATGATAAACCGCAAGATGAAAAAAATGTGCAGGAGTTAATGCCAAAAATATTAAATATGGTATTTGAAAACTTATTTTTTTCCATTCCATTGCTTATAACTTTAATTGAAAACAACTTTTTTTTTGTAAGAGTTTGTTAGTATCTTACATTTATGAGGATTTTAAATATAGGTAATAAATAATGTTTAATGAATTAAAGTAAATAAATAACTGAACATATCCCCTAATCCTCCTGGAAGAAAAGAAATGAATAAGCACCTGCGCTCATGTGAGCCGATTCAGAGATTCACGGAAAATTCACTGAGCTTCCCTTTAAGGTTTTATTGTTTTTACTTTTAAGTGGTTTATATGTATATTGCAATGTCCTCCTAGTACCACAGCAAGGTGAGCACATTTTGAATGTAATTAAGAAGGTCCATACAACCATGGAGATCCCTGGCCTTTTCCCATCCTCAAAACGGTGGCAACACACATCCATTTGGAGAAATATAGACCGCCACCGCCCCCAAACGACATCAACATGTCAATCACTGACAGTCAGACCCGGACTACGTGCTATGTTGCCAAACCCGTTCGCACACATGGAGAACGGGTCCTGCACATGTTCAAAGTACCGATAAACAGTATTTGGCGATGCACAGGACACCTCCAACCACATCTGAATAACCCCCAGTATCCCAAAAGGTTGTCATCACAACAATGTGATGTTGTCATGAAAACAATCCTTACACAGGTAATGCCCCCTGTACCAGTGACGCTTAAAAACATAACGCCCCCTGTACCAGTGATGCTTACACCCGTAACACCCCCTGTACCAGTGACGCTTACACACGCAGCGCCCCCTGTACCAGTGATGCTTACACACGTAACACCCCCTGTACCAGTGACGCTTACACACGCAGCGCCCCCTGTACCAGTGATGCTTACACACGTAACACACCATGTATTAGTGACTCTTACACACGTAACGCCCCTGTACCAGTGATGCTTACACACGTAACGCTCCCTGTACCAGTGAGGCTTACACACGTAACACACCCTGTATCAGTGACTCTTACACACGTAACGCCCCTGTACCAGTGATTCTTACACACATAACGCTCCCTGTACCAGTGACGCTTACACATCTAACGCCCCTGTACCAATGATGCTTACACTCGTAACACCTCCTGTACCAGTGTTGCATACACACGTAACACCCCCTGTACCAGTTACGCTTACACACGTAATGCCCCCTGTACCAGGGGTGCTTGCACATGTAACGCCCCTGTACCAGAGATGCTTATGCACGTAACGCCCCCTGTATCAGAGACGCTTACACACGTAATGCCCCCTGTAGCAGTGATGCTTACACTCGTAACGCCCCCTGTACCAGTGACACTTACACACATTATGCCGCAGTCACACATACACCACAATATGCCGCAGTCACACACACACAGATACACACACCACATACATACATACATACATACTGTACATTAGTACATACATTACACACATACACAGTCACACATATATACAGTATACACAGATACTCTATATACACACACACTTTCACACACTCTCTTTCCAGACACTTATGTAAGGAAGTCTGGCTGGCTGGAGCTGTAGCAGCTCATCCTCCTGCTGCATCCTGGCCCCGTGTAGCTCTGCCCCTTATTCCCATGTAGCTCTGCCCCCTTTTAGGTCCGCACACTGCTGCACTGTCACAGGGGAGGGGAGGGGGAGAGGTGGCTTCTGCCAGCGTCACTGCCTGTCGTAGAGTGAGACAGGCGCAGCAGCTGGCAGCAGCAGCAGGGACATCAGCTCATCACAGGGATGTAGAGCGGGCAGAGCGCCTCTCCAGCCTGGTGCCTCCCTGCACTGCATCGCTTTGCTGAGCGGCTATCACCGGGCCTGTGTGTAATGTATAGAGGTGAACTATAACGTATGTAGGGTGGTGTACAATAATGGTTCATTTGGAATCTATATAATAAAACCAACTACCAATAGATATTATGTCATCACGTTGGATTTTAGGACCTGATTTAGAGGTGGATGCGGTAGAAGCGGCTGCTGCTTTTGTGGCAGCCGTTACTGTGTCTGTATGACAATGTCATGCAAATGCATGTCCTATCCACTGATGAGTGTCAGAATCCGTTTGGATTTCCCATTTTGAGAACATATTAGCAGGGACTGATGTTCACGGTATAATAGTAAGTTTAATAAAGCAGTGTACAACTGTAAACAATAAATATCAACCAGGAATAACTAGAGAACACAAAAAGAAAGGGAGAACTGAGGGCACATGGGATGCCAGGAGACTGAGTACTTGAAAACGGTGTAGATTGTGGAAATACTAGAGACACTGTGGACTGTGAAGGCACTTTGCAATAGGATTGTTCAGTAGTGGATATTGCACCATAGCAGGATGCACTGTAGTTGGATCACAGGATAGCACTGGTAGAATATGCACTGTAGCAGGATGACAGGATTGCACTGTGGTAGAGTATGCACGTACCAGGATTGTACTGTAGCTGGATCACAGGATAGCACTGGTAGAATATGCACTGTAGCAGGATGACAGGATTGCACTGTGGTAGAGTATGCACGTACCAGGATTGTACTGTAGCTGGATCACAGGATAGCACTGGTAGAATATGCACTGTAGCAGGATGACAGGATTGCACTGTGGTAGAGTATGCACGTACCAGGATTGCACTGTAGCTGGATCACAGGATAGCACTGGTAGAATATGCACTGTAGCAGGATGACAGGATTGCACTGTGGTAGAGTATGCACGTACCAGGATTGCACTGTAGCTGGATCACAGGATAGCACTGGTAGAATATGCACTGTAGCAGGATGACAGGATTGCACTGTGGTAGAGTAGGCATGTACCAGGATTGCACTGCAGCTGGATCACAGAATAGCACTGGTAGAATATGCACTGTAGCAGGATGACAGGATTGCACTGTGGTAGAGTATGCACGTACCAGGATTGCACTGCAGCTGGATCACAGGATAGCACTGGTAGAATATGCACTGTAGCAGGATGACAGGATTGCACTGTGGTAGAGTATGCACGTACCAGGATTGCACTGTAGCTGGATCACAGAATAGCACTGGTAGAATATGCACTGTAGCAGGATGACAGGATTGCACTGTAGTAGAGTATGCACGTACCAGGATTGCACTGCAGCTGGATCACAGAATAGCACTGGTAGAATATGCACTGTAGCAGGATGACAGGATTGCACTGTGGTAGAGTATGCACGTACCAGGATTGCACTGCAGCTGGATCATAGGATAGCACTGGTAGAATATGCACTGTAGCAGGATGACAGGATTGCACTGTGGTAGAGTCTGGCAGTTCTATGGACGATTTAGTAGTAGAGACCAGCATAACCAGGACCAGGAGCTGAAACAACTTTGACACGATGAACTGGCAACAGGGAGCCTGTGTGGCTGGCCTAAGTAGTGAGTTCAGGTGCTGCTCACAGCTGTGGTAACAGCTAATTACCAAGCTGCAGATACAGAGCAGAGAGTGCTGACCACCAGAGCAGAGAGCGCCACCGCAGGCATGGAGGAGAAACTGCATGGATTGTGACAATGAGCACACAATTCATTGATTGGACACTGTCTGCACTATCGCACATTAGAGCAACCATATGGTAGCTCAGAATGTCCAACGGTACATGGCTGCAGATGCCAGTGGTGCCAGTCCCTGACACCAGCATGACCATGACACCGATTGCCACTACCTCAGTCACCTCTATGCAATTCCAATCTGCATACCCCGGCGGAAAACATGGGGACATATGCGCAAAAGTAAACATTGGGTGCTTTAACTTCTTTTATTACTCTGAATCTCCTTCTTAGTAACTGTTAGGTGAACGCTTACAGCTCCCATTTGCTGGCCTGAATCACAGATGAACGCAATATAAATGTTGTACACTGGGGGTGATATTTGCAACCGTGCAGGCATATGTTGTATTGCACATGTGCCGCACTGGTCTTGCAGCAGTGAGGATTTTTGTTACAAAGGGCCAGATGTACTAAGCCTGAAAAGTGATAAATATCACAGTGATAAAGTACCAGCCAATCGGCTCCTAACTGTAATTTTTCAAACACAGCCTGTAATTTGGCAGTTAGGAGCCGATTGGCACTCCCAAAGTGAGTGCCAGGAAGGGCATTTCTGGGAGATAAAAGGGTATGGTGACTCAAAAGCAGGTGTGTCACAATTGTTTCAGGGATGTGTCACCATCGCCTGCAACTGCGATCCCGTATGCAGTTACAATGACTCCAGTGTTTTACTGTCAACAGCCATGGTGTGCACCCAGTCTTCGTACAGAAGTAGCGGAACTGACACGCCTCCAGTAGGCGTTTCAATATAAATCCCTGCATCTGAGAAATTGGCATATTTTCCCACAGCTGCTGCATACTAAATCGCAAATGCAACGGCATTTGCGGATATCTCTGAATCAGGCCCCACGTTAGTGATATTACTTGAAGTGAGTTTGGGAAGTGAAGAGTAACAAACATGGGGCAGAAGAAAAACAGAGATCCAGAGGTGCAAGAGAGTGAGAGAGGGGAAAAGAGCAAGATGGCAGAGGTGAAGAGAAAGAGAAGAGTCAAGAGATACAGAGTTAAGCCCAGTACTCACGGGCCGATCAAGGAGAGATGCGTGCTGAGCGAACCGCTCAGCACACATCTCTCCTGCCGCTCAGCACAGCGCGATCTGTGCTGAGCGTGCGGGGGGAGACGGGGGGGCCGCTCACTTCACCCAGCGGGTGAAGTGAGCGACCCGCTAGATTGGCCTGCATGCAGGCCAATCTAGCAGCGGCGATAGCGATGTGCGGGGCCGCGCATCGCTATCGCCGAAGGGGCTACACACGGAGCGATCCTGCCGATATTCTAAGCAATCTAGTCAGATTGCTTAGAATATCGCTCCGTGAGTACCCCCCTTAACAGGGGAGAAAGTGAAATGGAAAAAGCAAGAAGAATGTCAGAGGTAGAAAGAGATGGGGAGATAGGGGGGGGCAGATTTATGGCCACATGGGCCTGGGGCTTGAAATTATCAAGGGCCTATAGTGCTTTGTGGGTGTGGCCAGAGCCATGTGGGTGTGTACACCCCCGTAGACTATCAGCCCCAGTATCTCCCTAAATATGTAAGAGCAGAAAAATTGCATACTTTTGTAAATAAAATAGAAATATAAGTTTAGTGCTATGGTATATGGCCGACTGTGTGGCAAGATGGGCTGCTTATCATCTTGCCATAATGACGAAGGGCCTAACTTTATGTGCAGGCCTGCAGCTGTAGTCCCATGCGCCCTAGTTTTACTCTGGCCCTGGATAGCCTATAAATAGATAGATAGCAATGGTAAAATGTAGGCAGGATGTGATTTTTTCACCTCAGTGCTGTATGCTAATCATGTAACTTGCTTACATCATAAACAGCCTTTGTGATGTCATTCAGCTTTGATAAAAAGGTCACTAAGCTTTGTATAAAACAGAAATCAACTGTCTCTGCTGATATGACATCTCACAATGTAATATATGCTTATTCTAACTTAAATTATATATTAAAAAAATTGATAGATAGCACAGTGTGTCCTAATATACTGCTGCATTAGTCATGCCAAACAGCCCCACTCGGCATTCCAGATCTGGGCAACTTGGCAGCAATAAGGGCGCAATTAAAAAAAAAATTGTGCCCAATCTTCCATCTAAAGTGACAGGATATTATATTTAGATGTTTTGTTTTTTTTCTCGCATGTTGTGCTTAAACATACTTATGCGACTAAACCTGTCCAAGCAAGGCGAAAAACTTCTGTCTGGGTGCCCAGACATCTGACTTTTTGCACAATTCATCCCACCACCTCAGAAGGCTGCAAGCTGAGATGTGTGTGCCTGCGGCTATTTGCACCCAAACGGAGCAACAATTGAATTACTCCATCAGTTGTCCCCTAACTAGCGCACCCACAAAATGTGCATTTTTTTTTTTGCACAAGTTTAACTGGAAGTGAGAAAACTACTTTACTAAATTGCACTGATCAATTTGACATTTGTACATCTGTGTGCGAATGAGGATGAATCTGTAGATAAAGATCTATGGTGCAAAGGCTCTGTCGTTTTCTCATTCTAAGTTTCGCTTAACTTTATCTGCGACTTTGTACAGGTTTAAAACTAATTCTTGTGCTGTTAAAATTGCAGTCCAGCATCTGTAGTACACACAGTGTTCCGTTATGCCTGCAATCAGTGCTGCCATCAGGGGGGGCAGGAGTCTCGGATCCAGATACAGCTCCTACAGCAAGGGCTGCCACTGCACTGAAACTCTGGCCCAGCTGGGCCGCACTGAGTTCATCTTCCAGCTCAGATGTGGCTTGGACCTCCCTCTCTTCCCCTACTCACGTCCCATGGCTCGCCATTTGGAGGTGTTATCTGTGGGTTCCTGATGTCCCTGGGCATGCAGGAGGGCACCCACACTCAAATGGCTTAATTTCTGCACCGCCGGCCACCCTAGGCAGCCCCACTCCAGAACTCCGGGCGGATCTTCCTGATTGGCTGGATGTGGTTGGAGAAAGCTGCTGACAACTCCAACATGGGGAAGAGAGGACCATGTCTTTACTGGTGAGGACTCCCTTCACAATAATGTTACCGCTGAGAGAGAATGTGGAGGTGTCACAGTGTACACATGTCCTCAAACACTGTGCCTTCAGTCACGCCAAACAGCCTCTCTCAGCGCACCAAGTCCAGGGTGACTCGGCCACCCTATGCGTCATTTTCACTCAAAACGTGCATCTTATTTGCATTAAAAAAACTTGAAGTGGCACAGCTAGCTTTAGTTAGTAGTGACCTCATATATAAATACAAAAGAGCAAAAATATGTTATATATTCTAAAATATTATATAGCTGAAATGCATATTTTAACAATAAAATATATTAAAACAATGCACATATACTTACTTAGAAAACAAATGGTAATTTCTTTCTCTGCAGTGGTCTTGTGAAGTAGTAAAAATCATGGAGCTGCAGGGACAGACACAGTGCAGAAGACGATGTTGTATCTGGACACACACAATTTCTTATATATAAACTCGGAATCAAGGCTCCAAGAAGAGGACCCCAATTACATCCTTTTTTCAGCCCTGACGAAGCTGTCAGAGTAACGGCAGAACACGCGTGTGGGCAGCGTGTGTCCGCGTGGCTCCATGTCTTTATATTAAGATAAATGTCTAGTCAGTTCTAACTTATACTATGTGCAGTGTTGGTTAATAGTAATAGTGTAAAACAGCTGGTAGATGAGATTCAATCACAGAGAACTGCAGATTCATTCAATAGATAAGTGACTCAGGGGCAGATGTATTAACCTGGAGAAGGCATAAGGAAGTGATAAACCAGTGATATGTGCAAGGTGATAAAGACACCAGCCAATCAGCTCCAATATGTAAATTAACACTTAGGATCTGATTGGCTGGTGCCTTTATCACTTTGCACATATCACTGGTTTATCACTTCCTTATGCCTTCTCCAGGTTAATACATCTGCCCCTCAGTGAGATAATAAGCAGCATCGCACTAGCTAATTGATTCTCTGTAACAATATAAGGAACAACTAGTAATTATGTAGAATTGTGAAAAGATACGTTGTACTCTTATATGGTGAACCTAGGAATGTTATGAGACATCAGTGATACAATTCAGCAGTGATAATTGCAACAAATGTTTCAGATTATACTCTGCAATAAACACACAGAAACATTCAGGATACTATTAAACTGAATGCAGAGATATTCCTCTCTCTAATAGTACTAGTGCAAAGCAGCTGATAGAGGATTAGTAACTATTAAGAACTGTAGTCATCAGTGAGATAACCAGTAACACCGTACTAGCTAATAGATTTTTTGGAACGATATAAGGAATAATAGGCAATTATATTTAGTTGAGAAAAGACAAGGAATGTTATGAAACACCTGTGATATATTCTAACAGTAACAACTGCAACAAATGTTTCAGATCACACGCTGTAATAAATATATGAAAACACCTAGGACACAGTTGAGCTGAATACAGAGATAAATCTCTCCTTCTTAACCTTAACATTCCAAGTAATTAAATATACACTACAGTCATGTGGTCTATATAAGCCACAATAAACTTTCTGTATGATAATTTAGTGAAATGTTGGGTGGTGACATATAATCTATTGGCTCAATATATACAATTATTCAGGAAGATATCATTGTCGTTTAACAATAGAGGTGTTTTTCCCTGCAACGGTACAAACACTCTGAACATCAGAATATCGGAACTGATCATTATATATTTATCTGCTACTAAATACAACTACAGTGTAGATAATCAGGAACCCGATAAGGGAGCGAATTGAGTTTTGGGGAGGTGTCACCAGTCCTTAAATAATGAAGGCACCTTTCTTCTAAGGACAGTAATAGTGTGTACACCAGCATGTCACAATAGACCAAATATATGATATTGTGTTACCCATATTCAACCTGACAATACACTATGATGAATGTTTCAATATATATTAATTGATTCCGATTAACTCAAAGGTGTCACCAGTCCCAGATGAAGAAGGTGTTTTCCTTCTAGGGATAATAATAGTGTGTACACTTTAATATCATAATTGTATGAACAGTGAGAATATATGGACATCATAACAATATGTCACACACCCAACAATATACTATCTAAATTCTACTTGACTGCATCTCAGCATATTTGAACTGAATCCGAACAGCTTTAGGGTGTCATTAGTCCCTAATACAGAAGGTGGTTATTGTAACAGAGTGTCACATGGTAAATGATATTTTGTTCATACTCAACCCGTCAGTACATTTAGGCTGATCCTAGACAATCTTAAAGTGTCATAAGTCCCTAACAAAGAAGGCGTTCTCCTTCTCGGGATAACAACAGCATATACACCTAAGCATAAGAACAGTGTGTCATATATTTGACAGTATACCACCTACATTCGTTTCATTTACATCTTCCAATGCCTCCTTTAGAAATCGTTCATTGACTGGACAAATAAAACAACTAATGATACAATTAAGGATTAATATACTATATTTACTTAGACATTAGAGTAAACACGCGGACACATTTTTTAATCTTTAAATCACCTTTATTATATCTCATCGCACTTTCATGTTTTGTTTATGTCATATTTTAACCTCTATGTTTCGCCTATACTCTTAGTGTGTGTGTAACTAATTTCGCACCAATTTTAAGCATATACTAATAAAAGTTACATTTTAAAATTAACACAGGTGGATGTGATAACCAGATCTAATCCTCCTCACGTGCACCGATAGTACAGCCCTTTTTTCTCTCTCTCTTTTGCACAGACACAGTGCACACTGACTGCCAGCAAGCAAAAGTGAGCTTAACAGAAAATCTACTAGTATTACTAATGTGGGGCATATGCGTAAGGAGCATTACTGTGTGGCATTATGTGTATAAGGGCATTAGTATGTGTAAGGGGCATTACTGTGTAGCATTATGTGTATAAGGGCATTGCTAATGTGGGGCATATGCATAAGGGGCATTACTGTGTGGCATTATGTGTATAAGGCAGAGGTTCCCAAACTGTGTGCCGTAGCTCCCTGGGTGCCTCGGGACACTTGCAGGGGTGCCCTGGGTTGGTGGTCCAAGACCAAGTCAAATTATTCATGGTCAATATAATAGGCAAAACCAGTGCTGGTGGCTGCCAGTCATAAAATATGTGGCCAAACAGAAGCAAATCTTGTCCCTCACCACACAACTGACCCTAAGGATGACATATAAACGCGATCTACTTAATGGAATATTTCTTTCTAAATTTCTCAATAAGAAATTTTTGGCCTAGGGGTGTCGTTTAAAAAAATTTTAAAATTCTAGGGAGCCGTGATTCAAAAAAGTTTGGAAACCACTGGTATAAGGGCATTATTAATGTGGAGCATATGTGTAAGGGGCATTACTGTGTGGAATTATGCATATAAGGGCATTACTAACATTAATGTGTGGCATTATGTGTATAAGGTGTGCTATTACTGTGAATAAGGAGCGATACAGTGTGGAGTAATGTTATCAAGGAGCGATACGGTGTAATGTAATATCAACAAGAAGTGATATGGTGTGGTGTAACATGAATAAGGGGCACTATCGTATGACATAACGTGAAAAGGGGACATTATAGTGTGACATAATGTGAATGAGGGACACTATTGTATGATTGTGAATAATGTACTAGTGCATGGCGTAATTTGAATTGGAATACGCCACTTTTTGGACCATGCACCGAAGGCGCGCACTGTCCCTATTCCAAATATGGTGGGTGGTGGCACCAACGCTTTTGCTGGCATAGGGCACCAAAATGAGGATTGCTATGGATGAGGGGTGATGGAACAGATCATTTTGTGTTCCCCAAAAAAAGGGTCATGTTTGGAGGTATGCGCCATGAACACCCATTGCTGGATCCCACCCGAGTTCAAAGCTGTGTTGTTACCTAACTTTGTTACTCAAAGCATGTGCCCTGTGTGCCTCACCTGCCCCCTGCGGCTTGTATCCAACTGCTTAATTCACTTTCTCTCTTTCACTGCGATCTGACTAGATGATACATACAGACACACCAGTCTATGTGATCAAAGTGCAGTTGGTTATGGTACCAAATATATTAATTTAAACCAATTTATTTAGCATCCAGGCTATCCGTGGTACAGTGTACTGAGAATTACAGTTATCACTGTGTCACCCAAGTTATTTATACCGTAGGTTAATTCTATATATGTAAGAACTGTTATTCATGACAGAATATGATTGATACATATGATTCATACTGGTGTTTCAGCACATAACTAGGAGATTTTAAATGGATGAGATACCTTATCAGCATTATCATTTATTTAATTTACCATATGATAATCATTACTTGGAAGGAAACTCTAGGGTGGAAAAATATCTTGTGAAGACAGACTGAATTTATTATATACCACTACAAGGTATTCCTTAATTTCACTATCAGAGCCGGCCTTAGGCATAGGCAAACTAGGCAAATGCCTAGGGCATTTGGTATGCTTAGGGGCACCAGCAGCTTCTGCTGATTAAAATGATATGCGGCATGCCTACATTCTGTGTGTGACTGCGGCTGTATCTGCATACGAATGCTACGTTGCAGTGTATTCCTGGAAATCACTGTAATGTAGCAATTCGTATGCAGATACAGCCGCAGACGCACACAGAACATAGGCATGCTGCATATAATTTTAATCAGCAGAAGCTGCTTCTGCATCCTAGCCACATAGTAATGCAAATAAGATGCATTTTCATACACAAAAGGTGCCCGACGTTAGCAGAGCTGCCAGCTGACTCATGCCAGGCATCTTCTGCAGAATGAGCGGCGGTGCTAGGGGGCACCAGCCAAAATCTTGCCTAGGGCATCATATTGGTTAGGGCCGGCTCTGTTCACTATGGTGCTTTTTAAAGGGTTGAGTATCAAAAGCTATATTTTATTTTATTTTGCTATTTTTCATTGTTGATTGATAGAAGAGTGCCCAAAATAAAAGGCTTTTCCTTTTGCCTCTTAGCAACCAGTTTTGTTAGTTACTTGATACTAAAGTTTGGGTGCATCACCAACCTAGTGCCAATAGAATTAATTTATTTGGTAGGCCTTGATGTTGTTGTTTTTTCTATATTCTTTCAATTAATTAATTTATCCTACCTTAAGGTGTGTACACATGGTGAGATAAATCTGTAAGATTTTGACTATATAGTCAAAATCTTAAGGAAAGTTAGTGCATATCTCAAGGTGTTAGGCAGCTTGCGATACCGATTCGATCCCGATGCGCACTCCCGTGGGGTCGGTATTACAAGGAAAGATAGACTGTGCAGGCAAGTCAATCTTGACTATCTAGTGTACTATCTAGTACAAAGTATAGTCAAAATTGGAACTTAGTCAAAATCGTACATAGACAAAATCTCAAGTACAGATAGTCAAAATCTTGGCTATCTGTGCTCTGGGGGAGTTCAAGAGAAATCGCATAGTCAAAATCGGGCATAGCACGGATCTCCCAACAGGCATAGCAGGGTTATTCAGAGTTGATCGCTATTGTGAATCCAAAAATTGCGAATAATCACACTTTTGCGAATCCCCCAACAAATGCCCATAAAAAGGAAATGCGAAATCTATCAAAACAACTTAAGAAAGGAGTAAACCGGGGCGGGTCCAAATGCTGCTATGCAATCTCTAAATTGTGATCGCTAAATGCGATCTTATGTGCGTATGTGATTGCAAACGCAAAATATTAAACATCGGTACCATTTCTATGTTTATTTCCCTCTCTTTTCTAACCCACTGACATATTAACCCAATCTAACTACTTAATTATGTGTAACCAAATAACTGAGCCATTAAACACCACAAATTACTTTATTTGATGAGTTAATTGTTGAATACAAATAAAGGTTTTACTATATGTAACAGAGATAGATAGAGGGACAGACAGATAGACGGCTCGACTACTGCAACGTTCTCCCCACTGGCCTCACTTGCTCCCATCTTGCTCTCCTCCAATCTGTTCTCAACGCCGCAGCTAGGCTTATCTTCCTCTCTCGCCGCCCCACATCTGCCACTCCCCTTTGACAAAATCTGCATTGGCTCCCATTCCTCTACAAAATCCTCTTCAAACTCCTCACCCTCACATACAAGGCCATCTCTAATTCCACTGCTCCCTATATCTCCAACATCCTCTCTCTCATTGTACTCCCTCCCACCCCCTACGGTCAGCCAATGACCATCACCTCTTCTCTACACTGGTCACTGCTTCCCATGCCTGAGTTCAAGATTTTGCCCGTGCTGCACCCCTTCAGTGGGACGTGCTCCCCTACTCCAGTAGACTCTCCCCGACCTTGCAAAGCTTCAAACGGGCAATGAAACCCACCTATTCATCAAAGCATACCCTTCCGATGCATAACCTAGTCCTGAGGCTGCTTCTCCATCCCCCTGCCTCATGCCTTGACCAACTCTGCTTTGCTTACATCCTGCCATCAGGCTACCTCACGCTTGACCTCATGTCATCTGTCTGTTGCCCCTTCCAACTAGGTTGTTAGCTCCTCAGAGCAGGGCCCTCTTTTCTCTTGTTGTCAAAACCCTCTTTTCGACACATTTCACTCACAGCCCTCTCCTACTCAGCGACCATCTTTACCCGCTTTTTCTCCTGCTGGTAAAGGCTCATCTCCAGCTAGGGTTACCAGCTTTTAGTAGTACGCTGATCACTCACTCGCTACTTACATCTAAGCTGTATTATGTTTTGAGAATTGTGATGCTCTTTGTTACCTGTACTTTATTTTTGTTATTTATTTACTGTAATGTTAAGTTTTGTCTCCCTGTACTGTCCTTTATACGGCGCTGCAAAACACTTGTGGTGCCTTATAAATAAAATGTAATAATATTAATAATAAATAGATAGATTAAAAAAATCACACTTTTTTTCTTATAAATACTTTACTGTAATATTAATTTAACATATGCAGACTTTTTTGAACCCCCCCCCCCCCCCCAAAAAAAAAAAAAAAAAAAAATATAAGTAAAATATTAATATTAATTAATTAATTAATATTAAAATATTAAGGCAGGTAGCCATATTGCTGCGTCAGTTGCATTCCAATTGCAGCATTTCTGTCTTCATCTGCAGCATCTGCAGGAGGGAAAACAATAAAAAAATAATTGTAATAGTATACTAATACACTAGGGGTAATATACTATAAATGGGTAATATAGTATGTTACCCATTTATCAAATTATATTTGTGGTTATGTCTCCCCAAAATCCTATTTTAGAGGCCAAGGTATTAATGCCATTATATTAGGAAATGTAGGAGGTATCTTCAATACCTGCTGCAATCCCTCCAATGTCGTTCGCAGCTGCATTCCCCTTAGGTTTATATGAGTTATGCAGTGCTGGCAGATGAATAAATATTGGGAATGGTTGTGCAGAGGCCTGGACTACGTTCTTGCCCATTGCAGGGACTGGGTAATTACATTCCACTAATGCTGGCCATATATTAGACCAAGGGCCTAATTCAGACCTGATCACAGCAGCAAAATTGTTCTCTAATGGGCAAAACCATGTGCACTGCAGGTGGGGCAGATATAACATGTGCAGAGAGAGTTAGATTTGGGTGGGTTACTTTGTTTCTGTGCAGGGTTAATACTGGCTGCTTTATTTTTACACTGCAATTTAGATTTAAGTTTGAACACACCCCACCCAAATCTAACTCTCTCTGCACATGTTATATCTGCCCCACATGCAGTGCACATGGGGGGTCATTCAGACCTGAGCGCTGCTAGAATTCACATCGCAAGAGGCAGGTTTTAGCCAAATGTGCACACGCAAAGCCACGAGTGTGCCGGCCTTGCCATGCAACGAATGTGGAGCTATACAAATTGGATTTGTGAATGCTGTCAGGCAACGACAAAGATGCATGGTGAAGGCGGTGCGGGAGCATGGCTTCGCAGGCTAGCGAAAAGGGGCGCAAGGGCTTAGCTACCATAGGTGCAGGCAGTGCAGCTGCTATGGGGCTCAGAGCTGAGAGGGGCTCACCTTCCCTGTCACAGTTACATGTGTTATATACATTTTTCGCCATTGGGTGGTACATAGGGGTCCTTTCAAACTTTTTCCTTGGGGCATGCAATATATCTAGGTATTCCCCTGGACCTGCTCATTATAGTGTGGTATAAAATGAACTGGAGGGCATTTTAATGTTATATACAGTAATATGGAACATGGCACTGTAATGAAGCACAATATAAGTGGGGAGCCCTATATATCATATTGGGGGTACCGTGCAGCATAATGTGTACTGGCAGCTCTGAAATGTGACATTGGGTGAACTTAAGCACTACTGTCATTCATAAAAGAAACTAGGGCGCTACTATGGGACATAAGATTAAATAAGGCTCTACTATGGTTCAGAAAATGAACTAGGGCACTATTATAGGACATAAAATTAACAACTGCTGCAGAGAAATGTCTATCTAAAAGCATTGGGACAGGGGCCCCTTCAAAATGTTGCTATGGGGGGACTTCCGGTGGGCGGAGCATCGCGATGTCTGCTTTTTAACTGGGCTCCGTCTCTCCCTGGAAAAATCCAGCTTCATCCTCAGCCAAAACCTCCTCAACGGAGTTTGCACTTACACATTCCGATAAAGGGTATCTTGCACTCTGCAATATACTAACGATCAGGGAGAACGGCCTCATAAATCCACCAGAATTTGGCCTAAGACAGTTGAGGCCCACCGGCGTACAAACGGCGTGGGACGCCATTAAAGCCGAACTGTGACACATATTCCTGCACACTTGGATCCCCTCTCATACTCCAACACTAATCAGGTCAACCTTTGTTGTGTTTTTCTTTTTTTTATATATACCGGGTCTAACTGCCACCTCACATGCTGAAGGCTACCTGCCGCCCTGCATATTGAAGTCTCATTGCTGCCTGGACACTTGCCTCGGGGAAACTAAAGGCTTCTATTGATGCTCAAGGTACCTAGACACAGGGCAGGGGCAAACTAAGCCTGTCACTTTTAAAGTGCCTTGATTGCCGGCTGCCTTTATTATTTACGGACTTATAGCAGCCTCTGAGTGATCCTGTACTCCTAGAACATCGAGAATCCTGTCACAAATATAACCCCGCACACCCTGCCTGGGCTTGCTGTTGAACAGTTTGTGGTGGTGGTGGGGGACTGTCAAGCGTTGGAATCCTGGAGAGACATTGACCAGTACCTGCTGCTCTGACAGCTGCAACCTTTGGTAACCTAGTTTGTTCAAATTAGTATTCCCATTTTTACCTCCCACCATCTTTTTTCTTTTTTTCCTCCCTCCGTACTTTCTTTTGTACCTCCCACCCACCCAAGTCTCCAGCTAAACCCCCCCCCCCCCCCCCCTCTCCTCCCTCCCCCCATTTTTTTTTTATCTGAGTGCACTGGCAGCTGGTATTCTTCAATGTCTGATTGGGCAATCTACTGTGTCCCCTAAAAGACTCCTAAGTTTTAGCCCTATCGTGTATCATTCAACTGTGTATCTCATAAAGGTTAGCTTTTGGCATGTGTCACGAGATAATCCTGTTATTGCCTAGGTAATTTTGTTATAAGTGGAGGACCAATATACACACGACAATCTTCACTTAAATTACTGCAGCTCATTGTTTTATAATTGTTTGTGTGATACTTATTCCTGTCAACAGTATATTAAGAAGGTAAAGTGTATTGCACGCCGCTATTGTCACAGCACATAACACTGATCACCGCTTATTACTGATTAATAGTGCTGGTACTGCTGAAAATTATTGGAAATTTGCCATCTTACTCAGAGAAATCAATAACCCTCAATTGTTCAAAGCACCCCACTTTCATTCCATCCAGGCCTCTATTGCCATCCAGGCCTCTATTAACACTATCTTAACTCATCTAGAGACAAACACTAAACGTTTGGTTGAGGTGGAACAACGCACAAGTACCAATGAGGATGCTATCTCTGAACTCAAACAATTTGCTGAGAATCTAAACTAGAAGATTTAGAGAATCGAACCCAGCGTAGTAATCTAAGGTTCTCGGGTATCCCTGAATCCATAAAGGGAACAGACTTAATGGATCTCCTTAGCATTGACATCATATCTATATTAAACGTTCCCACCTCGTTAGGTACAGTCATGATTGAAAGAGCACACTGCATAGGGCCTGAGAGAGAGAGCCGAGATGCAAGGCCAAGGCCAGTTATAGCAAAATTCTTGAACTATAGGGATAAAGAAAATGTTCTAATGGCCTACCGCAAGTGACGTACTCTCCTAGTACGTGATTTTCAAATTCTGAATTTTCAAGATTTTTCTAATGCAGTTACTCAGAAACGTAGAGAATTTACTCCTATATGTAAACATCTTTTTGAACACAACATTAAGTCCACTGTATTGTACCCTGCCAAACTTAGAGTAACCACTGATGGCAAAACACATATGTTTGATGACCCCACACAGGCCAGGGATTGCCTCAAAATCACTCCATCCACCCCAGCCAATAATCCGCCCCCAAATGGGTGACAGCTCACAATGTTATAAGTTACTAAGGTTAGTGATGCCACAATGGCGAGTCAATATTGGTATAGTTTTGATCGCCTAATCCTACAGTGATGAATGAGGCCCTTAATTTCAATAGAATATTGTTATTGTTACTGTTGATTTGGTTGATCTTTCTCTGTTTCTACTCTTTCCCCCCTACTGTTGAGGCCATGCGTGTCCGAGTCTCTGTTTCATTCTGGTGTGATGATTCACATGTGCTCTTCAAGTCAACTTGTGTGCGATTTTCTTTGGACATGGTATAGGATGATGCAAACACAGACGTCAAATCTGCGGATTCCCCAAATCACTTCAAATTCCTTTAGTCTTTTATCTTGGAATGTAGCAGGCTTAAATTCGGCTATCAAACAATCTAAAGTATTGACACACTTAAAACGCGTTCATCCAGACGTAATATTCCTGCAAGAAACTCATTGGCTGACAAAAACACAATCCCACTTTAAAAAGTCCGTGGCTAGGGGACTGTATTTCGGCTTCTTACTCCAAGAAAAAAAAGAGGAGTGGCGATCTTATTTGCCAGGAACCTTAATTACTAAGTGACCAAAACTGTCGCTGACTCTGAAGGCAGATACCTTTTACTAAATGTAATAATACATGGGGAACAATTCACACTACTTAATATCTATGCACCAAATTCACCTAACTTCACAGTCTTTCAATCAATTTCTAACTTATTAATGCAACATGCTACACCTAACTTAATTATTGGAGGAGACATGAACTCATTACACGATGCTCATCTTGATCATTCTAAATCCCCAATTAATCCACCTCCCCATAATAGAGAAGGCATTTCCCTCTTGTGCTCTCAGCATGCTCTGTTGGATATCTGGAGACTCCAAAATGGCTCCAGCAGGGAATACACGTACCACTCGCGCGTACATGATACTTTTACGAGATTAGACTACATTCTTCTGGAGGAATCCTTATTCACAAGGGTTGCTCACACTTTCATAGATAACATCATCATTTCAGACCATGCCCCGATAATGTGTGATATAGAGAGAAGAAATCCCCTTCATACGTCTAAACTATGGCGCTTTCCGATGTACTTGTCACAAAACGAAGATTTCCAAAAATATCTGAGAACTAATTGGCAGGTAGATGACAACATACAACATTGGGACAATATAGTCCTATTTTGGGAAGCCTCGAAAGCAGTCATGCGAGGACACATCATATCATATGTCGCTAAACGCAATAAAGATAAGAAAGAACAATTAAATTTTTTAACCAGTAGATAGCGTCACTCACATCAACAATACCTTCTTTCTACCACGGAGGAAAACAAATCTATATACCTACAGGAAAAGGGTTTACTGGAAGCTTTTCTTTCACAGGAGGCAAAACTTCAGACTGAATATATGAAAAATCAATATCATCGATGGGGTGGTAGATCAGGTCGACTTCTGGCCTTTATGGCTAAACAGCAGACGAAGAAATGCTATATAACTAAATTACTAGACCAGGGCTCTGGGGCGACTCTCACTTCTCACCCTGACATACTAAATCTCCTAGAGTCATATTTTACTGACTTATATAAATCCAATGATCCTAACTAAAAGAATGTGGTTGATGTCTTAGAAAATGTAGGACTACCTAAATTAACGGCAGAACAGAGAGAAGGCCTTAATAACTCAATTACGGAACAGGAAATTCTTACAGCCATTGATTCTCTCAAATTAAATAAAGCACCGGGCCCAGACGGTTTAAATGCAAATTATTACAAAATCTTAAAAACTGAGATACTCCCAGCATTTACCACTTTATTCCAACAGATTTTCGCAAACAAGGTTTTCTTTCCGTCATTTAATGAAGCTATAACATTATTAATACCTAAACCAGGTAAAGACGTCTCTCTCATGGAATCTTATAGACCAATCGCACTGTTGAATCAGGACTATAAGGTTCTAGCTAGAATTTTAGCTACCAGACTACAAGCTTTAATGCCATCTCTCCTTACGCCACACCAATTGGGCTTCACAATGGGTCGTCACTTTGTCTTGGGAATTCGTTCGGCTATAGCGGTGTTAGCCTCTTCACCAGCAAATAGGGCTTCATCTACTGTAATATTAAGTTTAGATGCCGAGAAGGCCTTTGACAAAGTCTTATGGGAATACCTGTTCAGAGTGCTGAATTATAGAGACTTTGGAAATACCTTTGTGGAGATGATCAGGTATTTCAACTTAGAACCCCGCACTAGATTGTTGATCAATGGCCTTCTCGACAAACCTTTACCAATGCAACGGGGGACACTGCAGGGTTGTCCACTGTTGCCTCTACTATTCAACCTGGCATTGGACCCTTTGTTGCGACATCTGCAACATTGGACAACCTTCCAGGGGGCGAAAATTGGAAATCAGGAGTTAAAATTGCAGGCCTTTGCTGACGATTTACTGCTCTTCATCTCTAATCCTGAGGTTAGCTTGAAACATTTGTTTGATACGCTTGAGTATTTTTGGCTCAATTTCAGGATTTAGGCTCAACCTATCTAAGTCAACGGCAATGGCCCTAGGCAATTGCCCCTATGCACCAACTAATTCCTTTGGAGGATTACGATGGACCTCTTCCCAGGTACAATACTTGGGGATTAACCTGACCAAAAATATTCATAACTTGTATTATACAAACAGGGGCGGATTGGCCATTGGGCTCATCAGGAAGATTCCTGGTAGGCCGACATGTGTGTGGGGCCTGTTTTATGTGTTGTCATGTGGCCCCACCTCCCACATGATAGGCAGCTGACCGCACTCAGTACACTGCATTGTCCCCATTCATTCTGTTATTCCATCTCTGCAGTACAGCAACTCTGCCATCCAGTGATGCTGCCATAGCTACACGCTATGTTTTACCTCTTGTGCTACCCATGTCAATCCACCCATGTCCATCTACTCCAAAATTTGCAGGGCCATTTTTAGTTCCCAATCCACCCCTAGTGTCAGACACAACTGCAGCAAAAGACGCAAAGAAGGCCGCAATTGTGTGTACAATCAGGCCCTATGAGGAGCGATCCCACCCCCTTCAACAGACCCCACCCCCTCATCAGATCGCACGCCCATTGGGGCTGCTTCAATAAATTTCCCGGGCTGGTTTTCCATCCCAATCCGTCCTTGTATGCAAACATAACCCCACTCATTGCAAAAATTGATACAGAACTAGAGGGGTGGCAACACCTACAATTGTCGTATCTGGGTAGAGCTAAGTTAATCAAACTCATTACTTTTCCAAAGTTATTATACCCGTTGCAAGTTCTCCCGCTCACACTCACTTTATCCGATGAAAGAAAAATCGTGGAACTTTTCCGAAAATTTATCTGGTCCAAGAAAAGACCAAGAATTAGCCTAAAAATATTACAAAAGACTAGGGAGCAAGGAGGAATAAATTTCCCTAATATTAAATTATATAACCAAGCAGCCACTTGTGGATACATCAAGGATTGGCTCCATAAGAGGGATCAATACGCAAATGATACGCTTGAAAAGCAATTTCTTTTTTATCTAGATTTGACCTGCTTTTTACATTTACCTAAACATGAAATTCCTGTGCATTTGTTGGAAAATCCCTTGCTAATGTCGACATGGTCAAGATGGCACACAATACGTAACAAAGCTAAACTCCACACTTTATATTCTTTACATCTTCCCTTCTTAGGTAATGGTAACTTTCAACATGGCCTGGCAACCCAACCATTTAGATTGTGGCATGAACAGGGAATGCGTTCAGTTAGGCACCTCGCAAATTTGGTAACAAAAAAGCCTCTCACCTATGTACAAGCTAAATCTTGTTACGATTTTTTGCCAATGTGTAATTTAGCCTTTCTCCAGGCGCAACATTACACTAACAAAGTTATAAATTTTTTAGGCGAGGATTACTGGAGTAATCCACTCGATGACGCCTCTCTAAATGTGAGTTATTCTGCAAAAGCCATAACTTATTTTTACAAAATATTAAGAATACCCCATCATACTGGTCAATTCCAAACGGGCATCACTAAATGGCACACACATTTCCCCAACTTAAAGGAAAAGGATATTTTGAAAACTCTATTGTACTCTATCAAAACAATTTCAGCCACATCCTATAAGGACATGTTTTTTTAAATATTTTATAGAGGGTATTTATCTCCCCACCGATGTAACCTAATTGGTATGACTAGCCCATCTGCATGTCCCAAATGTCCTTGCCCTGAAGCAACCTTATATCACTGTCTGTGGGAGTGCCGCATGATTCAGCGTTTCTGGTTAACGATACGACAATTTACAGTTGACCTTTTGGTGAACTTCCTATCTCTGACCCCAGAGTGGGCAATCTTTGGGTTCTTGCCAAACGTCCCAAAAATTTCTATTGGATGCAAAAAATTGTTGCTGTTTGTCTCTTCGGTAGCCAGAAAATGCATATTACAACAATGGATTTCTCCCGCGCCTCCGTCTCTTGCTATGTTCAAAGACAAATTGTTCCAAATGTTTAAACTTGAATGGACTGAAACTACACTTCATAAGGATTCCCAACGTAAAAATGTATTTTCAGTGTGGGAAAGTTACATAAATACTTTACCCATTGAAACTAGACAGCAAATACATAACTGTTTCCGTATGACCCTTTGGTACGAAACCAGAATATTCATACAGGATCCACCAATCACCTTAAGTTAAAACTTAACGATTGACTCGGACGCGCATGGCTTTACACCCCCCCCCCCCTCTTCTTTCTTCTTTGTCTCTATCGCCACCTCCCCCCTCTCCTTCTATTTCTCTTTACTTCTCTTACTTAAATAAGGCTCTAGTCTGTTATCATTTATTATGTACTGATTAAACACAACAAAAGCAACACAGAGACTGTATTTGTAAACCAAGGTCTGTCTTTATTGATATGTACTGTTATCATTATCCTTTTACAACATGAAAATCGCTGTATATGTCTATGCTGTTGCACTGGAAGGAAGAAAATGTTAGAAAACGTGTACAATGTACAACTTTGGCATTTCTTGTACAAGCTGTAATAAAAACACATTTGAAAAAAAAATGTTGCTATGGGGCCCACAAACTTCTGGCGTGAAAGTGGGTGTCTTGTGGGGGAGTGTGCTAAGGGCTGCATGCGTGGTTTTAGCACCGCTGCAAAGCAAGTCGCTGTCAGTGCATAGTGGGCATTCGCAGCTGACGAGTGAGTCTAGGGCTGTGCACGGCTTCCGAACGCTCAGCGCAGGTGTCCTTCCAGGCCTCTCCCAGCAATTAATTGCAAATCAAACACACCTGTTTGCAATGCAAACGCCTCAACAGCTCATTGCATCTCTAGCTCTCTCTGAAATGGTATGTAGTGTTTCACTCCCTGGATATGTACAACACACAAACTACTCACGTTTGTTTTAAAGTATTACAAGTGTATTGCACATGTTCTACATGTGTTGTTTTGTTTGTCAAGCAACTGTACACATTACACACATCAGAATTTTTAAAGGCCCACTTTCTGTGTTCACATTGATTTAAGCTGTGTATCAAGCTGAATTTTGCTTTCAAAATACACATACTATATTCATATATCCCATATACATGCCATGTTTTCCTGAGGAATACATTTGTTGTGTGGTTCTTATAACATTTCCAACACAATGCACGTTAACCTATAATGTTCATCAAGAATGCTTCAGGTACTACATTCATAGGGGTAAATTTACTTAGCTGGGAGCTCTATTTAAGATGGGATGTTGTCCATAGCAACCACTCAGATTCTACTTCTCATTTATCTAGCAAATTCTAGTAGTTAATACCTGAATTCTGTTTGGTTGCTATGGGCAACATCCCACCTTAAATACAACTCCCATCTTTGTCAATTTAGCCCCTAGTATGTTTGTTTTAAAATCCCCAAAACAACTAATTTTTTTGTTGTTTTAAAAACAAAAAACCTTCATCATGCATAACAATAATAAAAACGCCATTTTAGGACAAAGTGTAAGGGGGTTTAAAGATTTTTACTTATAACTACACAAACAAATAATCATAACACAAAGACACAGGGAAAATAAATAAAAAAAGACACAGCAACTAGCACCTGGCTGTGCCGAAAAGAGGATTACAGTACCCAGCAGTCAGGTTCACCCATCTCTGCAACAAAATCAACGAGAGGCTGGTGTCAGTACCCTGGCTGAGGAAGATGTTGGGCAAATTGTGGGAGATTATGGGGCCAATACCGAAATGCAACAATCAACATCCCAATCTGAACAGGAAGGTGGGTCAAGTACACAGGCTAATGCATCACAGCCAGGGTAAGAAAAGAGTAGATGGCAAAACACATTTCCCTGGAGTGATTTGGCCATTCTTGACCCCCAAACCATTGTAATTTAAAAAAAAACAACAACAAACAAACACAACATGGGCGCAGGAAGCAAGGAAAGCATCTGGAGAGAAATCATTGTTTGCCCCTTTTTCTCCCCGGCTGAAGGGGTTGTTGTTGTGTGTGAGGTCTGCGCCTGGATCTTCGAGGGGACTGCCCAGTGCATTCTTGTTCCTGGGCAGGGCTAGGGGATGGGGCAGGTGTTGACGCCTCCCTGAGACTCTGGCCAAGGACGGCTGCCATGGTCTGCATGCCTTGGCTAATACTCGTGGAGATGTCACACATACCTGTTGCACACTTGTGGTCAGCTCACAGACAGTGGATCTCAGCTCACGCACCTCCATGTGGACCAGAAGCTCCTGGAGACTGGGTTGGGGGAGTGTGTTGGTGGGTCGCCAGGATGGAGGGATTTCCGGCCCCACAGTGGAGCTGTTGGTGCTCCCCCTCTCCTCAGCCTCGGTGAGCTGCCCTCCTGTGCTGTGTTTGGAAAAGGAGACAAAAGTTAAGTTAGTACAAATCATAAACCTTCATTTTTTAAGATTAGTTTTTTAAACATTAAAAACAATTACCTTCCAAGGCATATGGACATGAAAGGGCAGGTGTTTCGGTATCCATTTCGGACACACCTGCCACCTCCCCATATGACACACAGACCAAGGCTTGCTCCTCAAAGTCCGTATATTCCACAGTCTCAGGTAGTGCTCCTCCCCCTGTCGCCCTGGAAGCTCTCCACTGCAAAGAACTTTTGATCTTTATTAGGAACTTGAAGTCAGCCCAACCACAGATGTTTTTGTGTTTGGGGGGGGAAATAAAAATAAAATAAAAAAATCATGCCACAGATTTGAGAGATAGTGTTGCAATTGTATACAGAGTGTAATCACAAAAAACATACCCAAAATTAATTTGGACAACGTCTACTTGTACACAAACATAGTCGCCAAAAAGGATGCATGTAATTTGTACCTAAAGTATGTTTTCAACACATACCAAACAATCATCAAGCCACACTTTTATCCTGCAACTTGTAGAATGTTACATGTTTTTTTCCGGGTTGCTATAGGCAACACTACATCTAAAAATTAACTACCCGCTTAGACAATGCTGACAATAATGTTTTAGAGTGGGCCTCAGTATGTACTTACCCTCTTCTCACTTCTTGGGGTGTGCGTACAATTGGCCCCACCGCATTCACTGCATCCGTGATTTCCCTCCAGATAAGGGCCTTGGTCCCTGCGCTCATGTTCTTATTGCCATAATGAATTTTTTCAATGGCTTGTGGGACAAGAATGGCCAACTCCCTCTTGGTAAATTGTGGTTGCCGTTTTCTCTTGTTTGGCCTTTGCTGCGATGCATTAGCCTGAGAACTTGTTTGTTCTTCATCTTCACTATGTGGTCCTGATTGATGGGTTTGGGTAGTGGGCCCAGAATCGTCCTCAGTTTGTGCAACATCTTCCTCAGCCAGGGAACTCCGACCAGCTTCAGGTTGGTTTTGTTGCAGAGATGGTGGACCTTCACTACTGGGTTGTTCTCATCTATCCTCTTCAAAGCCAGCTTCTTGTTCTTGTGCTGTCTGCTGTAGTCTTTGTTGGATTCTGTCTTGCTTGGCCTTTATTGCTGCATATTCTGCTCATATTTCTTGCATTTCCTGCTCGAGGTCTGTGGCATGCTCCACAGAGCCGGCCCTAACCAATATGATGCCCTATGCAAGATTTTGGCTGGTGCCCCCTAGCACCGCGGCTAGTTCTGCCTCTAACCCTGCATCCCGTTCCCAACATAATCACCCCTCACCCATAGCAGTCCTTTGGTGCTCCTACCTCCTATATTTTAAATAGGAACAGTGCGCACATTCGGTGCACAGCCCAGAAAGGGGCATGTTCTTGCTGGGAAGGGGCATGGCCACACAATAGTACCCCCAATTCAAATTACGCCACACAGTAGTGCAACTTTATTCACTTTATATCATGCGGTAGTGTCCCTTGTTCACATTACATCATACAGTAGTCCAACTTTACCTTATATACGTTACTTCTCACAGTAGTGCCCCATATTTACATTACATCACACTGAATTTCTCATTATTCATATTACACCACACCATAATGATCTTTATTCACATTAGACCACACAGTAGTGTCCTTTCTATACATTACGCCACACAGTAGAGCACCTTATACACATAATGCCACACATTAGTAATGCCTTTATACACATAATACCACACAGTAATGCTCTTTGCACATATAACACACATTATTAATGTCCTTATAAACATAAAGCGCCTTACACATTATGCCAACCTTTATTAATGCCCTTATACATATAATGTCCCTTACACATATGCCGCACATTATTAATGCCCTTATACACATAATGACACACATAATGTCCCTTACACATATGCTGCACATTATTAATTAATTTATACACATGACACACATAATGCCACTTACTTACACATATGCCGAACACTATTGCACAACCAACCCACCTGTACACAGCACTCACACGGTCACTAACACTGTGACCTCTGCCTCTGCTTGCCATGCAGCAGAAGATGCCTGGGATGAGTCAGCTGGCAGCTCTAGGCCAGCTCTGCTAACGTTGGGCACCTTTTATGCCGAAAATGCGGGTGTAGTAGGGTATGCCGGCGGCCGGGCTCCCGACGACCAGCATACCGGCGTCGGAATCCCGACTGCCGGCATACCGACAGTGTGGCGAGCGCAAATGAGCCCCTTGCTGGCTCGCTGCGTTCGCCATGCTGTGGGCATGATGGCACGCTACACGTGCCACACTATCTATTCTACCTCCAGGGGTGTCGTGGACCCCCAAGAGGGAGAAAAAGTTCCGGTATGCGGGCTGTCGGGATTCCGGCGCCGGTATACTGTGCTCCGGGATCCCGACAGCTGCAAACTGAAGACCACCTCGAAAATGCATCTTATTTGCATTGCTGTGTGACTAGTATGCAGAAGCAGCTTCTGCTGATTAAGATGATATGCTGCATTCCTATATTCTGTATTAGACCGTGGCTGTATCTGCATACGAAATGCTACGTTACAGTGATTTCCAGGAATACTCTGTAACATAGCATTTAATATGCAGATATAGCTGCAGTCACACACAGAATATAGGCATGCTGCATATCATTTTAATCAGCAGAAGCTGCTTGTGCCCCATGACATTCCAAATGCGCTAGGCAATTGCCTAGTTTGCCTATGCCTAGGGCTGGCTCTGATGCTCCATGATGCTGGCAGCATGTGCGTATGGTTTGTAGGGTGTTTTATAGGTGCTTTGCGCAAATCAGCACAGGTGATGCATACACAGGACGTTATTTGCTTTGATTGCTAATACTATTTAAGCATGTTCTAGGCATCCGTGGATTGTGGGTGTTTGGATTGTGTAGTTGTAGAGAGGAGAGTATGTTGTTTTGTGGAGTGGAGTGGAGTCTGGAGAGTGCAGAGTGGAGGTAAGTAGTGGGTGTTTGTGTTGTCTATAGAAATGTGTATTGTTTTCTTGGAGTAATGCCAATGTAATGTGTTATACAGGTTCGTGGTTGTCGTATTTTGGTATTGCAGTTTGTTGGTATGTTGTATTTTGATATTTTGTGCATGTGCACAGCACTGCATGTGTTTGCAACACGTCCCTGGTGTGTTGCATACGCACTGCATGTTGCACAAGTAATGTGTGTTTTTGTGGTTATTGTGTTAGTTTGTGTTGTTTTCTCTTGAATGATGTTTGTTTTGGGGTTGAACTGACTGTTCCTTTTGTTGTAATACATTTTGGTTTCCAGTTTGCTACAGTATAGTAAGTATATGCATGTTGGTTGCTGTGTGATGTTGTGGTGATGTGTGGGTTTTATATTGTTTGTTTCTTATGCTTTTTTGTTTGTTTCAGTTGGCAGCATTTTCTTTCAGTTTTTGTGGCAGATTAGCCTTTTTTTATTTTGGTGGCCTTTTGCCCTTTCCTTCTGCGTATCTATCTGTGGGTAAGTATCTGTATGTTGGGTGCTCTGTGCTGTTGTTGTGAGGTGTGGGTTTGTTGTACTGTTTTTGTTCTATGTGGCTGTTTTTTGTGGTAAGTTTATGCATGCTCATTGTGTTGTTATGGGTTTTTTTTTTATTTACTTGTATTGATTGTTGTTCATTATTTTATTTTTGTTTCTTTCTTCCTGTTGGCCACAATTTACATATGGATTATACCACATCTTTAAGTGCATTTTTAGTTCCGAAAAAAGTTTGCTAAAAATGTTTGGGTCATAAAATTGTATTTTGAATGTATATTCTTAAAAATTTGTATTTCAGTTGTCAGAGGCAACATACCTGGTGGCTTTGTTCAGCCAACCCCAACCTGCCCCTCATCCTCGAAGGCCAAGGAGGCGCTCAAGGCCACGTATCTTTCATTCCCTTGTTAGTCTTTTTGGAATGCCAGATGACGAGGTGGTGCGGCGCTATAGGCTGCTCCCTCATGTCATCCTAGATACTTTCTCAATAAGAGAGTGATCTGGAGGGTTCAATACGATATCCTACAGCAATTCCACCACTGACACAATTTCTTGCTGTCTTACATTTCTGCGCCTCATTGTCCTACCAACATGTGGTTGGAGTCCTGGTAGGTGTCTCCCAGGCAGCATTTTCAAGGATCCTGAGGCGCGTAATTGCTGAATTCTTGAAAAGAACGAAGCAGTTAATTTCAATGCCATTGGATGTGGGGTCCCTAGCTGTGGTGAAGCGGCAATTCCGTGAAGGGGTAGTCGCTTCCCACACGTTATTGGGGTAGTGGATGGGACACACGTTCCACTTGTGCCACCAACACATAATGAAGAAATCTATAGGAACCGAAAAATGTTCCACTCTTTGAATGTGATGGTTGTTTGTGGCCCATCTCTCCAGATCTTTTCCCTGAATGCCCAGTACCCAGGAAGTGCCCATGATTCCCACATGATTAGGCAATCAGGGATATGGCAAAGATTAAGTTTGTTGGAAGGACAAGACGCGTGGATATTGGGTGAGTTTGATGCGCATCATGTAGTAAAGGTTTTTTTGGGGGGGATTTTATTTGTATCCCATATTTGTGGCTTATTATTGTATTGTGTTTTTGTTTTGTGTTTCGTGGATATCCTTGCACCCCCTGTCTCATGACTCCTTACAGCACACCAACACCAGGGCCACAATCGGCATTTAATTCCGCCCTTACAGCCACTAGGCAGCTGGTGGAGCGCACAATTGGGGTCCTAAAAGGGCACTTCCGTGTGCTCCACCGCACTGGTGGTGACCTCATGTACTCACTGCAAATAGTAAGTAAACTTGTGGTCCTGTGTGCACTCCTCCACAACATTGCTGTAAGGAGGCGTGTGGAGCTGCCTCAAAATGAGGTATTGGCCTCAGAGTATGAGGAGACTGGGGTTGGCCGGACATGGAGGCGGGGCTCTGAGGCCCAGCGGGGACGTGCCCTTAGGTTAAGAATCAGGTATGTTTGAGTTATGAGCACATCAGACAAGTGTTTATTGGAGTTCAAAAATGCTTTTTTGAAAAATGTATAACATATTTAGGTTTGTATAAATAATTTTAAATGCCTTAACAAATTGTAGGCAGATTTGGAGTTGCATACAAACATTATTACAGGTGTTTTTTAATTGAAAAACAATTACATTAATGTTAGTGTTTGAATATAAAACATATTGTAATGTTTGTCTAATCGAAAATAAGCATGTCATTAGTTAATGGATACCAGTAGTGTTGTGTTGTCAACATATATGTGGTTTATAACAATGATGTAATGTTTTTTGGACACATTACAATGTTATTTTAAAAGCTTTTAAAAAATGCAGCAGCATATTTTTTTGATTGTGATGCCCTTATGTGTATTACTATTAAGTGTTTTATTTTCTTAAAAACAAACTACACAACAATCATGCAATGTTTAGTTGAGTGAGGAGCAAAAATGAAGGGTAAGTTTGTTAAAAATTACCTATGCATACACTCTTAATTGCGTCCGCAACTGAGAGTACGGACCATACTGTTAATGTGTATTATTAGCAATAAAGCTTATTTGTATTTCTGAGCATCACAGCTGGCGGCCAATCAACAGCAGGCAGAAAGTATAAATATTCGCACTTATGATTAATACAACATTGGCACCATGCCAGCTGCAGAAAACACCATGAGGGAGCTGCGGATCCTCACAGCAGTGATGGATCGCCACGTAGGCTGCACAGGCCCATATGTGCCCATTGCCCGAAAGTGTGCGGCCTACGCGGTGGTCCGCCAAAAGCTGCGGACGAACCTCCACAGCAGGCAGAGCATAGTACAGCTCGAGCGGCGGTGGTCGGACCTCCACCGCAGACAGCCCCGTTTGCTGGTGGAGTTACGCCAGCAAATTTGTGAACGTAAGTAATGCATACTGTAGCATTGGTGTGCACATGAGTGTGTTTGCATCTCTAAGTTTTGTAAAGTTTGTATCCGTAAGTGTGTGTATGTTGTTTAGCCTGAAGATCTGGGAAATGTATGTTGGTAGGAATAGATGTTTGTCTGGATGTATTGAGTATGTGTGTGGGTTGTATATTGAGAAAAGTACAAACATTAGCAAACCAGACATAATGTTGATCTTATTTGTAGTATAATCAAGTTTGTTTATGTTATTTTCTGCCAGAAAAAATAGACTTCATGTTTAATACTGAGTAGGGATTGTTTTGTGTTAAAAAAAAAAACCTATTTCAAACACATAAACTGTGTTCCTCTCTCCTTAGGAAGAGCCGAAAGAAGAAATTGGAGACAGCAGCCTCCCCCACCCTCTCAACCACCCTCTCTCCGTCAACCACCCTCCCCCATTCAACCGCCCTCTCCCCCTCAACCTCCCGCCCCCATTCAACCACCCTCTCTCCCTCAAGCACCCTCCCACATTCATCCACCCTCTCCCCTCAATCTCCCGCCCCCTTTCAACCACCCTCTCCTCCTCAATAACCCTCCCCCATTCATCCACCCTCTCCCCCTAAACCTCCCGCCCCCATTCAACCACCCTCTCACCCTCAACCACCCTCCACCATTCAACCACCTTCTCCCCCTAAACCTCCCGCCCCATTCATCCACCCTCTCCCCCTCAACCTCCCGCCAGTGTGGAAGAAGAGGAGGAGGAGGAGGAAGAGGAGGAGGAGGAGGATGGGCCAATGGAGGAGATTAAGTTTATTTTTTTAATTTGCCTTTTTTTGCCTTTATACAGATAGTTCAACGTGTGTCTTCAACCTTTGGCTATCCAGCTGCAGTGGAACTATACAGCCCAGCATGCCTTGCAACACTTGTGCAATTTGGAAAAGTGTAAACTTTTGCAGGGCATGCTGGAATGTGTAGTTAAACAACAGATTGGGAGCCGCAGTTTGATGACCCTGGACCTAGACCAGTGATGTTGAAACTTTGGTCCTCCAGCTGTTGTAGAACGACACATCCCAGCATGCCCTGCTACAGTTTGTGCATGGCCAAATTGCTTAACTCTTGAAGGGCATGCTGGGCTGTATAGTTCCAGCTCAGCTGGATAGCCAAAGGTTCAACATGCCTGACCTAGGGAGTGAGGTATTAAAGTGTGTTGTGTACATTTTTACTATCTTGCATAAGTGATATATTTTTACAAAAAAATGTAAACATCTTTTTCAGATGCTGAGTTTGGAGTTCGCACTGTGGGCATACCACCATTGGTGGTGGTGGTGGTGGTGGTGGTGGTGATGATGATGATGATGATGAGGAGGAGGAGGAGGAGGAGGAGGAGGAGGAGGGGTATGGGCCTATGGTGGAGAGTAAGTTTTTTTTTCCCCATAGATTTTTAATTTAAAATTAAAAAGTATAAATAGACTACAACATATGTATACAACCTGTGGCCATCCAGCTGCTGTTGAACTACACATCCCAGCATGTCCTGCAACTGTTTATCCATTTGTCCATGCTAAAATTGTTGCAGGCCATGCTGGTATGTGTCGAGCAACAACAGCTGAAGGACCAAAAATTCTCCATCCCTGACCTAGACAGTGAGTTGTTGAAGTGTGTTTGGTACATTGCTACTTTATTGCATAATGACTGAAAATTATTTTAATAATTGTTCAAACATTCTTTACAGATGCTGAGGTTGGAGATCCTAATGTCCAATTCGGATATCCCTGATGCAACAGCATACATTAGGCCTCCTGGAAGAAATGTATTTTTTACTTAATATTTTTTGTTAATTTTTAATGTTAAATTCAAATTTTTTATGTTTAAGTTTAATTTTCATTAAAAAAAATATCATCCAAATATTGTCTTGGTTTTTTTTTTTAAAGGTCAATATCATATATGTTGAGATGAATCACCACTTTGTAAGTGTTATGCTGGCCATACACTTGTGCGATTGCTTTCGACGTGAGATCAGGCCCGATTTCCCTTGAAGATCACCTTGAGACAAATCTCAAAGTGCATTTTTACTGCATTCGATGCGCATACAATCCTGAGATTTATCTCATGCCCCTTACAACCAGAAATCGACTGGTACCGTATGATCGAATTCGAGCTCATCTCATGCTGCCCAAAAGCACACCAGATTTATCTGCCAGATTAAGAAAAATTTAAATAGTGGGCTTGCCTATATGGGGGATATATATAAATAAGCAGCCATTTTATAGTCTATGCACTCCTGTTTGCTCTGTGACTAGAGAAGTTTGGTTTATACCTGCTGCACGTTCCACATTGCTAGCTACCGTGCACTGCTTTGTTCTGCCTGGCATTACAAGGTGTTTCTATAGTGTGTGTGTGTGTGTGTGTGTGTGTGTGTGTGTGTGTGTGTGTGTGTGTGTGTGTGTGTGTGTGTGTGTGTGTGTGTGTGTGTGTAGAGATGGATTCTACTCGCTATCAGGCTCTCATGTGCTACTCTGTGCTGAAGGTGAGGGCAGACAGGGAGAGGGCCCAGCAAAGGCGGAGGGAGAGATCTTGCTGGACCAAGGAGTGGCTGCTTAAGCGGCCTACTTGCTCCTACATGTCCCTACTGGGTGAGATCAGGGAAAACAACCCAGATGACTATCGCAACTTCCTGCGCATGGATGACGACACCTTCCAGGAGTTGCTGCGTCTGGTGACTCCCCTCATACAGAAGCTTACACTTACAAAAAGATGAGGCATATATGCAAAAAAACAAACAAACAAATATTTAGATAATGTATGTCATACATTTACGGATTAAAAAAAACTTAACAAAAATAACATATTGTTTTTAATAACAGATTTTATTAAAAAATAACAACTGGGTATTGTCCAAATAGGATGCCTTAATTGCTGAATGTTATTGGACAATTAGGTTGTCAAACTCTTAGTTTTGCAATGTTTGAACACTTAATTGTTCAATCACATTTCAAATCATTTGGGTAATTGTTATTGTAAAAAAAAAAACATTGTGTGATCATTTGCAAGCTAGCGAATGCAACGCACAAGCTTCATGCTGCTAGCGATGTAAATAGCAGTCTTGCAAACGCATTGCTCCCATATGAAGAAAAATGATAGACACCTCTTTTGTACATTGCTGCATATTTTTGTGCTCTTGTGCATTGTGGGTGTGAGTGTGCACTCTTGCATTGCGTTCACAAGCTTGCAAACGCATTGAACTGCGATCAAGTCTGAATTAGGCCCACGGTTTTGCCCATTATAGAACAATTTTGCTGCTGCAATCAGGTCTGAATTAGGCCCCAACTTTCCTCCAACCATCTTACTCACCAACCATCCAACTTGTGTGTCCAAATAAAACGCTACACACGTAACCAACTTTTTCATCAGACCAGCCAACCACCTAACTTTTTTTTGAGAGCAGCCACCTCCTCTCCAACTTGTGATGTCACAAAAGTAGGTCGGACAGTGTCTGCCTACTTCTGCATGTTTGAATAAATATATATATATATATATATATTTTTTTTTTTTTTTTTTTATTTCAATAAAACTGGGATATTTATATTAATTAGGCTTTTTCTTGTCCTATGTAATAATTGATACATTTTAGGTATGGCAGGTACAATTCAAATCTGCCACCTGGGAAATGCTTAAGAATTATATTTCCCAAGTTTTAGTTTAATCTGTATAATTATGTGTGAATAGTTTCACAGTAGAACACTTTAGGTCTGTATATGGGTTCAGTATGGTATGCCTGCGGTCGGGCTCCCGGCGACCAGCATACTGGCGCCGGGAGCCCGACCTCCGGCTTACCGACAGTGTGGCGAGCGCAAATGAGCCCCTTGTGGGCACGGTGGCGCGCTACGCTATTTTATTCTCCCTCCAGGGGGGTCGTGGACGAGGGAGAATAAGTGTCGGTATGCCGGCTGTCGGGATTCCGGCGCCGGTATACTGTGCGCCAGGATCCTGTCAGTCGGCATACTGAAGACCACCCCTGTATATATTTGGATTGTTTCACAGTAGAGCACTGTAAATTAATACTGTTTCACTTGGTTTAGAAACAAAAGTGTATCAACTTATGTATCCTAATGGGATAATTCAGGGTGCCTAGATATTGCTACTATTTCAGGCATAAACTTTTTTTTTTTTTACTTTTCTTTTGATTGAAGCAATAAAAGTAAAGTACAACAAATACATTTGTATGAGTATGATTCCACTAAACACAAGAGTAAAGTACATCAGAGAGCGCAATACAGTATATGCAGAGAAGATGGATCAGAAATTGTAAATATTATGCATATAATATATTATACAAATGAGAAGCAGAAATAAATAGAGTAAATGTATGTGTGATAAGAGGGGTCAAAGACCACGGACATTCAATCAAACTCGTCAAATAGTGATAGGGGGATCTTGGAGGAAAACACGAGTTTCATACCATATGGTGTCACGGAAGCATTTAAGAATGGCTTCTTTAGTGGATATAGGAAGCACCTCAATAAAACTCTCCCAAGTAGCAAAAAAACTTTCAGTGTGGGATTCTTTTTGGAGAGAAGCCTCCAACCAATCCATGTGACAAATAAAAAACGGTTTATCTGTAAACATATCCAAAGTTGGTACTGAGCTTTGTATCCACATATGTAAAATTGATTTACGGGCTGCAGATGATATTGCTAATAATAATTTCTTAACCAGTTTGGGTACTCGAATGTTTGGTGGTAGTAGACCAAAGATTGCCCATTCAGGTGTATGGGGAATATAATTTACTAGATGTTGAGAGGCAAAACGCCATACCATTAGCCAAAATTGTCCTAAAGAAGGACACGCCCAAAAACAGTGGTAAAGGTCAGCAGGCTGATGTCCACACTTAGGGCAACAAGGATTGTCCAGGAGGCCCATTATATGACCCCTATGCGGTGAAATATAAGAGCGATGAAAAATATTAAGGTACATCTCTGTATATTTAGCCGCTGGGAATGTGGCAATCGAGGTCTGTAACATTTTTAACAAAGTGTCTACCGTAAGGGATGGGAAATGTTCCAACCAATTAGCAATACTATGAAAATGGGAGGGTGAGGTAGGTTCCTGCGCACTCTCTATGCTGCCCAGCGTAAGGTCTTATCCTGATGTGTCACCACACACCTGTACAAAATTAAATACACAAAAAGAAAAATGGGATAGAACCTGCTGTAGGCGCAAAGTGTGGATGACGATGGTGTTTCGCAGTGGGGTCAATGTCCAAAGGTATAGGTGAGAGAGTCCTTTGCTGTTCCTAAAACATGTCCCTCGTGTGAACGTTCTTTTCCCTCAATCGATGTTACATGTGGAGAGAACACAAAATGTATACAAGGGTTCAAAAGGGATTTCTCCCAATGCAGTTAGTTTCAAGTGAAGGTGACTTCTCCCGGACTCTCTGGACTATGGTGAAGCGGGGAAATGTGAAGATATCCGTAAGGGTTCACCCTGGTGCTTCAAGGTAGACGTGGCCCCTCACATGTGTGCTTACTTTCATACATATGGAAAAAACCTATAAAGGTTTCTTTATAGCCCCTTAAACGATATTATTGGTACTAAAGGTGGGTGTACCCCAAACATTCACATGCAGATACTTCTGAAGGATGCTCACATCCAGGCTTACTTCAGAAGGCGCCGTACTTTCATGTAACGGTATCTTTATCTCAGCAGGCTGGATGATCGTCCTCATTCACTCCCTTGCTTCGTATTTAGGCTCGGTATAAAGCACAGAAACGAAGGGGTGTGTGAGGTTTCATACACATTTATTGTAAAAAAAATCAATATGGATCAATAAAAACAAATTCTGGATTGTATACCACAACAGACAATCTCATGGATGTTTTGGCACCTTGAAAAAGACTCATTAGTCGAAACGCGTTGGAGCATGTGAGGATTTGAGGTACCACTCCAATCATCTCTATCAGCAGGAAAACGGTGAGATACCCCGGGTTAACATCATTTTTTCTCACTATTGGACTTTGCTGAAAAAACATCCATGAGATTGTCTGTTGTGGTATACAATCCAGAATTTGTTTTTATTGATCCATATTGATTTTTTTACAATAAATGTGTATGAAACCTCACACACCCCTTCGTTTCTGTGCTTTATACCGAGCCTAAATACGAAGCAAGGGAGTGAATGAGGACGATCATCCAGCCTGCTGAGATAAAGATACCGTTACATGAAAGTACGGCGCCTTCTGAAGTAAGCCTGGATGTGAGCATCCTTCAGAAGTATCTGCATGTGAATGTTTGGGGTACACCCACCTTTAGTACCAAGAATATCGTTTAAGGGGCTATAAAGAAACCTTTATAGGTTTTTTCCATATGTATGAAAGTAAGCACACATGTGAGGGGCCACGTCTACCTTGAAGCACCAGGGTGAACCCTTACGGATATCTTCACATTTCCCCGCTTCACCATAGTCCAGAGAGTCCGGGAGAAGTCACCTTCACTTGAAACTAACTGCATTGGGAGAAATCCCTTTTGAACCCTTGTATACATTTTGTGTTCTCTCCACATGTAACATCGATTGAGGGAAAAGAACGTTTCACACGAGGGACATGTTTTAGGAACAGCAAAGGACTCTCTCACCTATACCTTAGGACATTGACCCCACGGCGAAACACAATCGTCATCCACACTTTGCGCCTACAGCAGGTTCTATCCCATTTTTCTTTTTGTGTATTTAATTAGCAATACTAGTTTTGAGGGAAGAGTGTTCCAGTGAGGTTCTAAGACAATTATAATAAGAGGAAATAGCCCCTTTAGATAAAGGTGATTTTAGCAACATGTCATCCAGAGGGTTGCCCCAATCACCCTCCGGGATTAGTTTAGAGATCTGGTTAGCATAATGTTGATCTTGGAAAAATATAAAGTTGTGAGGACCGAGAAATGTAAATTTAGTCACTGCATCTGAGTACGAAAGCGGTTTATGAGAATCAGAATTAATCAGTTGGCCTACTCTATAAAGTCCTTCTGAATTCCATACAAAGAATGGATGAGCAGCTTTACCATATTGGAAGTTTGGATTCTGTAAAAAGGGTAGATGTATGGAGAAGTTTTGGTGAATTTTATATTGATGTCGTAACAGCAACCATACTTTTCTAGTGGTAAGAAGAAGAGGGTTGTTGGTCAAATCTAGAGGTAATTCTGTATCCTTAGTGTGCAAAAAAGCTGCCAGTGATAGTGTAGGAATGAACTGTTGTTCCAAGGATGTGTCAGTATATGTTTGCTCATGATGCAACCAGTCCTTAATATAACGGACATGGGCAGCATAATTATATACAGAAGAAAAGAATTGTAACAGGGATCAGTTTGTTTGGGTGCACTCTATCCCACTCACAAGTGTATGTCTGTGATGTTTAATAATTTAATACATTTGTTACTGAATATATATTTTCAAACATAAATAACCAATACCCACGTGGAATACTTCCTTTACTTTAGTTCCACATGCAGTATTATTATGGCCTAGATATTTGACCATACAAAGCGAAATATTTAAAAACAATATAGAAATAGAAAAACGTGAAGAAAAGAAAATCTTTATTAGACAGATTTCTGTCTTGTGTACAAATAAAATTATTGTTAAAACCAAATCGTGTGCCGCCTGTTATTTCTCATATAATCAATATACTCTTATGATGAGTATAAATGTTTAAAGCTCCAAATGTTTATATATGTCTCTTATAAATATTATTATCCTTGCCATGGATTTCTATGCGCACTACGTAACTGTACCCATACCCAAATGATTTATTGTATGAGGTATTAAATATAATTCGTGTTAGTCTCAATGAATTATTAAAAAAGGAAAAGGAGGAGTGAATATAGAGTTGATGTTTCACTCACAGCCTTGGTGTTTGTAATGTGTCTACTCACTTTATTAAACTGGCAACAATTAGTTTCAAATTTGTATTGCTTTATGTACAGAGACTGGCAACAAATGTTGCTATATAGAGTTCTTGGCAGTCTGCCCTTGTTTCTGTACTGAGGACATTAAACAGGCATTACATATGCCAAGAATGTGGCTATTTATAATATTTTGCCACAGATATTTGTTATCTTAATCTGTGTCCCTGTATACAGGCCCGGAGTTTACCGCTCAGCAAAGGGATGCAGTGCAGGTAGGCGCCAGGGCTAGAGAGGTGCTGTACCTGCCCTGCATCCCCGCTGCTGCGGCTGGGCCCCCTGCTGCTGCTGCTGCTGCTGCGCCTGTGTGACAGGCACCGGCGCTGGCAGCAGGCAGCTTCAATTTGACCTCCAGTCCTCCTCTCTCACTTGACAGCCGCTGTGTTCGGCAGAAAAGGGGGCGGGGCTTAACGGCGAGGAGGGGGCGGAGCCACACGGAACAGGGTTCCAGCTTGAGAGGACAGGACAGAATGCAGTACTCTGCTGATTTTGAGGTACTGTAAGCAGGAGAGGGGGAAAACAGGGTGTTTGTGTGTGTGTGACTGTGTGTGTAGTATGTGTGTTATTGTGTGGGGTGGGGGGGAGGGAGTAGTAAAAACACAGCACTCTCTGGTGCCATCTTACCCCCCCTCCTCCTGCCATCTTACCTCCCTCCTCCTGCCCACCACTCACCCAAGGGGGGGTTGTCCTGCAACTTATTAACATCCCTGTCTGGGGGCTGACTGAGGATAAAATCCATGGCTGCCAGTCCTCATTTCCCTGCTCAGGCAGAGAATGCAGCATCTGCTACTGCATGCAGGGAGGTTTACACTTGTACTGTATGCATACCTCCCAACTGTCCCGATTTTCTCTGTCCCACCCACGGGCCGCAGTGTCCTGCGGTGGGAGGGGGGCATTGGGAGGCTCCTGTCACTCGCTGCCCTGCGTAGCAGAGCAGCTGTAAATAGACGCTGTGCGCATGCACACAGTATCTATTCTCGGAGACGAGAGGGACTGGGGGGCATGTCAGCAGCTCACAGAGCGCTGGCCATGCCCCCATAGTGACTAAATGTGGGTGCGTGGCTCGCGATCGCAGTACTCCAGTGAAGCCACAACCCATTTTCCATAAACCGAGCCCCTTTTCATACGGGCGCAGCTTCACCGTGCGAGGGTGTCCCAAGTTCCCCTCTATAGAAGTTGGGAGGTATGCTGTATGTAGCCTCCTCCATATTAGATACCATCCTACTATAGACAATGTGGAATACATACGAATTACCGGCGGGCAGGATGCCAGCTGTCAAGATCCCGACAGCAGCTTCCCGGCTGCCAGAATGCCAGCATCTAGGTGAGCATTTTGATTCCCCTTGCAGGCTCAGTGACTCACAACGCTAGCCACAGGTTCTATTCTCACTCTATGGGTGTCATAAACACCCATGAGTGGGAATAGCCTCTGTGCGCCGGTATTCCAGCTGTTTCCATTGTCAGCTATCGGGATTCCGGCGGGATACTATTGTGTGGCCATGCCCCTTATTTTTGAAACCACACTCCCTTTTTTCAATGCTCACTGTCCCTTTGTAAAATATGGGAGGGCGCAAATTTATAGTTTGCAGGGGGGCGCCGAACACCCTAGCACCGGCCCTGCCTGTATATATCACTGCCTGGCACAGATGTGTAGAATTACACAGATATAATTGCTGATAATATCCAGCAACAGGGGAAGCACGTCCCAAGTAATGTACCAGTCAGTTTATATGTATTGTATTTAATGTTCCAGTATAATTCCAGATATATCTTATCCTATGCTAGTATGCACAATGTTCTATAATTTCCCATGCACCGTATGTCAATTAAAGGTATGTCAGGACACTTCTCCTTATTTTTCAATATCAATATCGTACAACCATGTGTCCTTCATGTGGATACTAGATGTGATGATTACTGCAAGATCTACTGCCTGCTCTAATACAATTAAATGGTAATAGAATATGTGAGAGTCAGCAATTGCTATATATTAAATCATTAATCCTAGTACTTAAACTCGGGATATGCTATCTCTGCTTCTTATGGGTGTGTATTATTGAGCATGACAGTGTATCAAAAAATAACGGTATATCGACGAGTAACACATTTAAGATGTATGTATATAACCAGGCTTCCTATCACTGAGTCTCCTCCAAACATTACACGGCGTATAGGTGTACAGTAAAAGGCGAGTCACTTATGAGCTATTAAACATTAACATAGCGCTGGCAGCACACGGCTAACCAATGCGCATTTCGCTCTATGGTAGAGCTTCCTCTGGGCTCTAGCGCTAGATGCTAATGTTTGGAGGCAGTGATATATACAGGGCCACAGATTAAGATAACAAATATCTGTGGCAAAATATTATAAATAGCCACATTCTTGGCATATGTAATGCCTGTTTAATGTCCTCAGTACAGAAACAAGGGCAGACTGCCAAGAACTCTATATAGCAACATTTGTTGCCAGTCTCTGTACATAAAGCAATACAAAATTGAAACTAATTGTTGCCAGCTTAATAAAGTGAGTAGACACATTACAAACACCAAGGCTGTGAGTGGAACATCAACTCTATATTCATTCCTCCTTTTCCTTTTTTAATAATTAATTGAGACTAACACGAATTATATTTAATACCTCATACAATAAATCATTTGGGTATAGGTACAGCTACGTATTGCGCACAGAAATCCATGGCAAGGATAATAATATAATAATATTTATAAGAGACATATATAAACATTTGGAGCTTTAAACATTTATACTCATCATAAGAGTATATTGATTATATGAGAAATAACAGGCGGCACACGATTTGGTTTTAACAATAATTTTATTTGTACACAAGACAGAAATCTGTCTAATAAACATTTCCTTTTCTTCACGTTTTTCTATTTCTATATTGTTTTTAAATATTTCGCTTTGTATGGTCAAATATCTAGGCCATAATAATACTGCATGTGGAACTAAAGTAAAGGAAGTATTCCACGTGGGTATTGGTTATTTATGTTTGAAAATATATATTCAGTAACAAATGTATTAAATTATTAAACATCACAGACATACACTTGTGAGTGGGATAGAGTGCACCCAAACAAACTGATCCCTGCTACAGTTCTTTTCTTCTGTATATACCTTTGGATTAGTGGGTAGCACCGATGTTTATATGCACATATGTTATGTACATTAAGAACTCAACATATAATCCCCAATATTAAAATTGATTACCAGTAGTTCAGGTGCGGGATATTCTCTCTCGAACCAGCATAATTATATGTTAGAATGTCAGGAAAGTTAATTCCTCCGTTAGATTTGGGTTGACAAAGTTTATTAATCCAATTCGTGCCAGTTTATTATTCCAAATAAATTTTCTAAAAAGGGAGGTTAACTGCAGCAAATCAGTTTGGGACAATAATATAGGAAGAACCTGTAATGGGTATAAAATTTTCGGAAAATAAATCATACGAAGTATGTTAGCTCTCCCCAAGAAAGATAATTGGAGATGGCTCAACCCCTCGATCCCCACCTTAATCTGCGATATTGTTTTTTTAATATTAATGTCATATAGATTAGATATGATCTTGGGAAGGAGAATACCCAGGTATGGAAGTCTCGTTTTTGCCCATTTCAAAGATAATTGTCCAACCCATTTTGGACGATGAAATCCACGTTTTAAATAAAAAGCTTGTGATTTTTCAAAATTAACAAGAAAACCAGAGGTAGAGCCTATCCTATCGATCAAGTCCAAAAGGGGCCGTAAGGAGCGTTTAGGATTTGATATATGAATGAGGACATCATCAGCGAAAGCTGTGATTTTTATTTCAGAGGTTCCTACACGTATGCCCTGTAATACAGGCCAAGAATCTATAATCCTAAACAGGGGATCCAGTGATAAATTAAATAGTAGTGGGGAAAGGGGGCAGCCCTGACGGGTACCTCGGGACATTACGATCTGATCAGTTCTTGTACCATTAATCAAAAGGGAGGTAGTAGGAGAGTTATAGAAAAAAATTATTCAATTAATAAAATGAGGACCAAAGTCCCTAGTTGAGAGAATTTTAAATAGAAAGGGCCACGACACTGTGTCGAATGCTTTTTGAGCATCAAGGCTCAAAAGCATATTAGGAATAGTAGGATTAGTGTTAGCTGCTACAATGGAGGCTATGGCCGTACGGATACCTTTAACAGAGTGCCTGCCACGAGTAAACCCCAGTTGATGTAACGTAAATAGCATAGAAGAGAATGATTGTAATCTAGTTGAGAATATTTTAGAAATAATTTAAAAATCCACATTTAACAGAGTAATGGGGCGGTAAGATCCAAGCAATGTTAGATCCCTATCCGGCTTTGGAATTAAGGTGGTGAATGCATTATTAAAAGAAGGGTAGACTGGACAAGATTTGTGTATGTTACGATAAAGTTCTAGTAAAGCAGGAGTAATGTCCAGTTTTAAAAGCTTAAAGTATTCGCCAGAAAGGCCATCTGGGCCGGGCGCTTTGCAAGTGTGTAGAGAGGATATTGCCAAGCTAATTTCCTCTTCTGTTATGTCAGAGTCTAAAAGTTCCCTTTGCTCATTTGTCAAAGTAGGTAATTTAGCTTCTCGAATAATTTCTTCTAATGAGTCTAGGACCAAAGAGTCCGCCGAATATAGTTTACTATAATATTCGTGAAAAGCCCTCGAAATATCAGAGGTCCGCGTTAAAGGGGAAGTGGTATATTTTTTTATTGAAACTATATGATTTTTTCGTTTATACGTTTTGGTTAAAGAAGCCAATAAGCGTCCCGGTTGCGTACCCCATCGGTAATATCTGTTTTTTGTAAAGTCTATGCGTAACTGTGCTTGGGCCAACAAGAAATTTTCTAGTAAAGCTTTGGCTTGAACATATGTAGAGAATTTTTCTTCTGAAGGATTATCAACATACAAAGAGAAAGAGTTTTGTAAAGCCGTATGTAGGGTGTCATATTGTTTTTTCTGTGATTTATTATGCTGGGAAACATACAAGATGATATGACCTCTCATTACCGATTTGGATGCTTCCCAAAATAAAATAGGGTTATCCCAGGCCATGTTGGCCAATGTTATTATCTACATAGAAAAAAAAGAAAGTGGAGACTCCTATCATAAATGGCGCCTACAAGCTGCCCTGAACTGTGTCCCCCCTTGGAGTATCACCACACTCCCACACAAACAATAAGTACAAGAAGGTAGAGGGGATACAATTCTTAGCGCTATATTATTATACTTAAATATACATAGACAAATACACAATACGTCCCTTTTTAGTGGGGTCTTCAAAAGATTCTCTTTCCTCTTTTCTATTCTTCTTATAACCATCCAATATTTTGTTCCAGTGGTGTGAATGACATATGAAAGAAAAAATTGCATATGTGTAGAACAGTTTATATTTCCATACACCACACTGTATAACAAGTCCTTTGAGTGGATAATCAGAAGTGTAGTTTAGGCGTACCCCAACTCACACTATGTAGCGTAAAACTCTATATATAAAGGTATCTTTGTTTTTTCATTCCTTCACCAGATTCACCAATATAGCTATATTTCTGAGTTAGCGTACCCCACTCACTAGATTAGTAGAATGAGGAAAACATATAAAGGTATCTTTGTCTTCAGATGCGTACCCTACTTACAGGGTTCGAGGATGGCCACAAGTCTATCAAGGTTTCTTTTCCCTTTCTGATTTTTCGTTATTGGTAGCCTTGTGTTTCTCCACAGTCTTCCTCGGTGTCAGGTATATGGAAATGAGATTAAAAGAACCAATGTGTAGACTGAACCAATAAATTAGTGCATAAAATTATATGTGAAAGTGTTAAATTGAAGGATACCCGTATATAAGGGTATCTCAAGAATATAGTAATCCTTACATAAAGAGATTCCAATAAATTTAGTGGAAAATACCCTAGTGATATGTGAAGTGACGTGAATATTATAATAGACGTACCCCACTTACACAAAGTGGGGAAGTGATAAACATATAGCGGTTTCTTTATATAGGAAAAGAAAGAGATTCTGGCGGGCGTACCCCACTCACAGTCTAGCTGCTTCTTATCATGCACATCAGGGTTTCTTTAATATCCTCTCTCATACAGTCCTTCTGGAGATCTTTCAACCAAATATATGCACTTCCAAAAATCAAGGGGTCCACGTAAAGATAAAAAATGTCTAAGTTTTATTCCACACTACCCGCCACATGCGAGTAGGTAAAAACAGCAATGTCCAAAACAGTACAGTACATACACAAAGTATGAAAGCAGCAAAAAGATGGAGAAATCCTTCTACATCAAAAACCATTAAAAAATAAAAAAATAAAAAAATTTCTTTAAAAAAATTTAAAAACAATTCTTTTACCTTGCTGAGTCTTTAAAGGTAAAACTGGAAAAAATGGCTGTCCACACTCCTCCTGTCGACGCGTTTCGGTCTATTGTTTGGACCTTTATCAAGACATAGGTGTAGTGTGGAGAGCCATATATTTATATGAAGAACAGCCAATCAGTTTCTTTCCAGGAAGTGACGTCACAATAATTACACGCAGTTTAAAAAACATTATTAATCAAGAATTCTATGAAATTTCATCCCCTATTATATATATACATCTCATTTCCCATATACATTTTCTTTTTTAATCCATTTCTCAATTTTTATTGGTACTATTTACATTGTCCCCAGTGATTCACAGGAAATGATGTCATTCCGGAAGTTGTTGCCATGGAAACCGTCAATGTATAAACTCTGTCTAAATTTTATATTCCATGTTGGATTATTCTTATAATGATCTTTAGACACTTCTCGCCTATCTGCCCCACGTCCCACATCAGGTGGTGGAACGATCGCGGGTCAGAACACGGGCTTCTCCATTGTCCGTGCATGTCCGCAATGGCACACCCCCTTACTGGCTATGGCGTGTCATAGCGCTAACGTTGCCATAGCATTCCCTGTGCTCCGGAAGTCGTCATCTGATGCAACCTCCGTGAGCCAGGCGCCGAGCGGGTTTCAGTTTTAGAATGGGGGAAGTGGCCGGAAATGCGGACACTACTGTCCCGCATCATATCCGGGAAATGGAACGCAAATCCACTCGGCCATCCGAAATGGAATGCATCCATGTATGTCCTATCTGATTGAGTCTTAGTTGGCATGGCAACACAAATTTTCCGGAATGGGCATCTTACAATAATACATCAATTGTTTCTAAAAACATATATATAACAGAAATCCAGTGAGATGTTTGTCATTTGTTCTTCTAATTGACAGGTTTTTTCCATTTGATAGAATCTGCAAGAAAAGTTATCATAAAAGGTTTCAGTGCTTAATTCGACATAAACTAAATCACATGACATATCTTTATACATTGTAGTGAAAACAGTAATCCCCCATATATATACAGTCATAATTGGTATTCCCCAGAAATATTTTACAGGAACCATTTCAATTCGAAGTCGCTGTTTAACCCATCTGGTATTAGGGTTTTACAATTGTAGATCAAGTTCATCTCGCTCTTGGCTAACATTATTGCTTGATCCTGGCATCTGATGTTACCCTTGATCGCCTTAATACCCCAAAAACCAGATATTTTAGAGGTAGAACAATCATGATCCCTCTTAAAATGAGTAGACAAAGCATGCGTCTCAACTCCTTTTTTTATATTTCGCAGGTGTTCTCCCATGCGTACTTTTAATGGACGTGATGTTCTTCCTATATAGTATTTATTGCAACTGCATGCAATGGCATAGATCACATTTTTCGTACTACATGTAATAAATTCTTTAATTTGAATTGTTTTGCCATTAATGATTAGTTGATCTACCTTTTTTACACCTTTGCCAGAAATATTTTTACATCCTATACAGGCACCACATCGGTAAAAGCCTGTGGATTTTATGTTTGATCCACAAGGAGTGGGTGCATACATGCTTGTAACCAATTTTGATTTCAGGTTCGGAGCTTTTCTATATATATGTTTGGGCTTATCCGGTAATATGGGGCCTAAAACTGTATCCCTTTTCAAGATGTGCCAGTGTTTATTCACACCACTGGAACAAAATATTGGATGGTTATAAGAAGAATAGAAAAGAGGAAAGAGAATCTTTTGAAGACCCCACTAAAAAGGGACGTATTGTGTATTTGTCTATGTATATTTAAGTATAATAATATAGCGCTAAGAATTGTATCCCCTCTACCTTCTTGTACTTATTATTATCTACATAGTCTAGCCAGTGACCTTTTAAGTAATCACGGAAATGTTCAGAATGAAAAAGGTATGTTGGAAATTTCCATGAACGATGTAAGGGGCCCATAATCGGTAGTTTAAATGAAAACTCAATAGGTGCGTGATTGGAAATTACTATTTCCGCTATGTTGGCAGAAGATACCTCCATTATCAAACTATTAGCGACCAGAAAATAATCTATTCGAGAGACTGAATGATGAACGCCTGAATGAAAAGTGAAAGTCTTATCCGAAGGGTGGAATAGTCTCCAAACATCAGTTAGTTGTAATTTCAACATGAATGTACTAAGGGCTGTCCAAGAAGGGGAGTGTAAAGAAGAGGGTATAGGAGACTTATCTAACACAGGGACTTTAACCATGTTAAAGTCTCCTCCAATGATGAGGGAGAAAGTTTCACGTAGCTGCAATAAGAGAACAATGTGATTTAAAAAATCTGACACTCGGGTGTTTGGTGCATATATATTCAAAATTGTGTATGGGGTATCACCAATCTTGACATCAATTAGAATGTATCTCCCATTAGGATCTAAAACTGTGTCTAAGATAGTGTATGAAAGGCGACGTGCAAATAGAACGGCAACACCTCTGGTCTTTTTGGTATAGGAGGCCGAAAAGCAATCACTAATCCAATTAGCCCTAAGGGATGAGCCATCTCCAATCCTCCAGTGTGTCTCCTGTAAAAAACTAATATCCGGATCAAGTCGGTGTAGGTGTGTGAGCACTTTTTTGCGCTTGACAGGTGAATTAAGTCCTCCAGTATTCCATGAGACGCAACTAAACGAGGCACAGGGAGATGTGTAGGGTAAAGATTGCGTGCTATGGGGCATTATCCAATCCCAATTTTGTTCCAAAGGTTAATCCTAGGTTTCAAATCACAAGAAGGGGACCCTCCATCCCAGCAAGTAGAGGGCAACCCCCTGGATGCCACCGTGACTCCCAAACCCCCTGGATGCCACCGTGACTCCCAGACACCAAACCACACACATGGTAATATAAAAAAAGGATCAATTTGCGTATAATCACCACTCTGAATGTACAATATAAAAAAAAATTAATAAAGGCATGCTTCAATATCGTTTTCCAATTTTTCTCAAACCATAAACAATCTTGGTGGGCCTCGGAGGGATCACCGAGGTCGACCTGAGATATTTTTGTAATATGTAGAATGAACAAAAAAAATAAACATAGTTGTGAAAACATGAACTGTGTTACAACAAGAAAATAAAAAGAAGAATCACTTTAGGGGGGAACATAGTACAAAATGAGGTGTAGAAACATTACATCAAGGAAAAGTTGTCAAGTAGTCAACATTAGAAAATCAAGGAATACATATATCAACTTATTCCAAGAGATTCCCAAATCAGATATCAACCAGATAGGTTTCAGTGTGATCGCCAGAGCCAATCCCCTACCTCCTCCCATGCCCAACAGTGAACATATATAAAAAGCATAACCATAGATCACCAAGGACGGAGATAAACAGTAGAACACAGTATTTAAATATTAGGGGAGATCACACTAAGAGTATTTGTAGGGATCGTATCAAGTCACCTCATCTATTGGGCGATTTCGTGGAAGAGGGTGCTGGTGAGCTCAATGAAATGGGAGAAGGTAGAAAGTGTTTGCGAGCATCATCAGGGTCATCAAATGTCATGGTGCGTCCATTATCCGTGACTCTTAATTTGGCAGGGTAGAGAAGCGCAAATCGTTTTTGTGATTTCACTAAAAATTTACAAACCGGGAAAAAAGCTTTTCGATTCTGAGTTACCGCCAGTGAAAAATCTTGAAATATTAAAATACGGTGCTCATCGATGACCAATTGGCCTTGTCTTTTATATGATCTCAAGATCAGTTCTTTGGTTCTATAATCAAAATAACGGGCTACCACTGGTCTTGGGCGGGTGGTGGCGTCAGAGGCGTCACAAGGGGGGTGCGGGGTGTGCGGCCCGCACCCAGGTGTCACTTCCAAGGGGTGACACCAAAAAGAACCACACTCACACCCGCTCCCCACTCTGCTGACAGACATTTGTTATGACCGCACCCCGCTGCAGTGTCGGCCCGACACATACGCGGGGAATGAAGAGAGCGCTGCTGCAAAGAGTGAGTGACTCACTCTGCAGCGCCGCGGCCGCCGGATCCTGGTCTGCTCCTTCATAAGCGGCTGTGCATACTCCCCCGACTCCCAGCCCTCCCGCGATGCAGACACCGCGCCAGCGCCATCCATTAAATGCACCCGCCCGTTGCCCGCACTGTACAGACCTCTCTCCACCCCCCGCTCACTTTCACCTCCCACTTCCCAATGGCTGCACGCCACCCCTGCAAGTCACTGCCGCCTCAAGCTGGCCGTAGGTAGCAGTGCGGGGGCAGCTTGGTACAGGAGGGTGGCGGAGTTGCTGCACATGAAATGACCATGAGTCTTGCTGGAGGACGCTGCTACCACTGCCCGGGCACTGCCTGATCTTAACAGCTGGGCACACATGCTCTGCAACCCAGGCACCTGGATGGAGGTGGAAATTAATGACTGCCCACTCCCTGCTGCTTTGGGGCTGCACGGAGAGGGTTACTGTGGATCTCACCTGATTCCCCTGCCTGATGGAGGGCCAGCCCGTGGTTACACCTGAAGGACAACTGCAGAGATCCCTGGAGCTGGTGACCCCACCCATTCTGCGGACCACCAGACCACTAGGACTAGCAGAGCTTCCCTCCAGGGTCAATCCAATGGGCACTCTATCATCCCTCCAATGTGAGTATGCAGCAGGTCCACTATTTCAGAAAAAATATATTTGACTAAGTAAAACAAATGTATTTGATATTGAAAACGTTTTCTTTGGGTAATTTAAGACGACTTATACCCCTTTTCCACTAGCTCCTTAAAACACGGGTAAATGCGCATGCACGGGGGCGCGCATTTACCCGTATTTTTCCCTAGTGGAAAAGGGTCCCCCTGCAAATTCCCGGATCAAGTGATCCGGGAATCCTACCCTTGTCTTGCCGGGTTGAATACGTGTTCAACCTGGTAAGCTGTCTAGTGTGAACGGGAGCCGTTCACAGTGTATAGGGAGGGCGGCGCTGGGAGATCATGTGATCTCCCAGCGCCGCCCCTGCCGCGTCAGTAGCAGCGTCACCAACCTGGCAATATGCCGGGTTGGTGAGCGCTGTGGGAAAGGGGGCTGTAGCACGGGTCGTAGCCGTGTCAGGCGACACGGCTGCGACCTGTGCTACAGTGGAAAAGGGGTATTATTGGGTGATTCTCCGTGATGCATAGACAGCTACACAAATTCACAAATTCAAACATGCTTCTCCAAAATACCAAGATTTTAGTGGGTCTTAAGTTATAGGGGGTCATTCCGAGTTGATCGCTCGCTAGCAGTTTTTAGCAGCCATGCAAACACTACGCTGCCGCCCTCTGGGAGTGTATTTTAGCTTAGCAGAAGTGCGAACGTTTTTATCGCAGAGCGCCTAAAACTACACACAAATTTTTACAGAGTAGCTCAAAACCTACTCAGCGCTTGCGATCACTTCAGACTGTTCAGTTTCGGATTTGACGTCGCACACCCGCCCAGCGTTCGCCCAGCCACGCCTGCATTTTCCCTGGCACGCCTGCGTTTTTCCGAACACTCCCTGAAAACGGTCATTTGCCATCCAGAAATGCCCACTTCATGTCAATCACTCTGTGGCAACCAGTGCGACTCAAATGCATCGCTAGACCCTGTGCAAAACTGCATCGTTCATTGTGCCCGTACTTCGCGCGTGCGCATTGCGCCATATACGCATGTGCAGTGACGTTTTTTAGCCTGATCGCTGCGAACAAATGCAGCTAGCGATCAACTCGGAATGACCACTAAGCATTTAAGTTTTCAAATAACAAAAATCTCTTAACAGACCACTTTAAAATGAAATATTTTTTTAAAGCGTGTGACTTTATGTTCACTTTCTGGAGAATCACCCCAATTTTTTGGTTCAAATAATGATCAGAAGCAATTATATTTAGTAAAAATTACTATAGATTCGGTGTGGTGTGATACGGGAGGAGCTCAATGGGGGGGGTGACACCATGGGTTTCCCCACCGGGTGACACCAACCCTAGTGACGCCTCTGGGTGGCGTCTTCCCTCTCCATCCCTATTCTATGTGCCCGTTCAATCTGAGGGAATTCTATTGTGTCTGAAATGTGTAATGCTCGAGTCAACTTAGACGACAAAAAAATCCCCCAGGGCTGATGGTTTTACTTGTTCGGGAATGCCAATAAATCGCAAGTTGTTTCTGTGATTCCTATTTTCAAGATCATCTAATTTTTCTTGGAGTTCCCTGATCATAGTAATGGAAGAATCAGCCGAGGATTGTAAGGCTAGGGCCGAATCCTCAACGTCACTCACTCTTTGCTCCAATTCTGATATTCTTGAGGTATTAGAAGCTACTTCCCGTAGAGTAGATTGAAATGAATCTTTAAATTCGTCCATCTTTTTATCAATGTGTGGCATAAGCACAGATAGAATTTCCCGGGCAGTTTGGGAGATGGGTGCTAAGGAATCCAGTTGCAAGACTGGATCAGGGACCTCAGCCGTTGGGTCTGGGTGGTGTGAATCTTGGGAAGACGATCCGCCCTGTTTGTTAGAATTTGTTTTACCCATGGTATTTGGGGTGTTTCTGAGCGTAAATCTAGTTTGAGAATGAGAAGTCAAGAATTTCTCCATTAATTGGTTAAATCGGACAATGTAAGTCCAAGAGATGTGAAAGGAGCTCACCAGCAAGGTATTACTAGAAGGCCAAATACATTTTCAGAAATATAGTACAATCCCCCTAAAGGATATATTCAAAATAAAAAAATAAAATAAAAAAAGGTCACATTATAATTGTTAAGTGAAGCTATCCGGAATGGAGAATATCCAAAATCAACTAATGAAAATTACAAATTCCCAAGTGGATAATACAAATATAATTTCCTAGAAGGTAGGCGTTTGTAATATAACAGCAAGCGACCTGCTAATATCGGTGAAACCAATAGAGGTAAAGAAAAAAAAAGAAAAAAGAAAATTTCAGTGTAGGCTCAATAGATTTATAGCAGGTAGGAAAGAAAAAAAAAATTCACACCTAGGGGTATATTTACTAAGGTCCCGATTTGGACCGAGATGGTGTTTTTTCTTCAAAGTGTCATCTCGGGAATTTACTAAACTCAAATCACGGCAGTGATGAGGGCATTCGTATTATTTTGGAAATCCTAGGAAAAAATTACGAATCAATACACTATCGGTCAAATACGCCTGGAATTTGGTAGAAATCGGTCATTTACTAAAAAGTGCAAATCACAAACACTGCCGACAATAGCCAAACACTGCCGTGATAAAATACAAATCATGAAAAAGTGCTAAAAAAAAACAGACCTGCTTTTTTTTACCGTGTTCGGATAGGCATGCACGGATCCATGAGATCCGTGCATGTTTTTCAGTGGGAAGGGGTGGGAAAGTGTTATTTTTTTATAAAAAAAATGCGTGGGGTCCCCCCTCCTAAGCCAAACCAGCCTCGGGCTCTTTGAGCCGGCCCTGGTTGAAAAAATATGGGGAAAAAAGTGACAGGGGTTCCCCCATATTTAAACAACCCGCACCGGGCTCTGCGCCTGGTCCTGGCTGTGTGCTCCTGTAGTGTATGTCAGGCAGCACACGGCAGTGATACAATGTAGCGCCTATGCGCTCCATTGTAACCAATGGTGGGAACTTTGTGGTCAGCGGTGAGGTTACTTTTGGTCAACCGCTGACCACAAAGTTCCCACCATTGGTTACAATGGAGCGCATAGGCGCTACATTGTAACACTGCCGTGTGCTGCCTGACATACACTACAGGAGCACACAGCCAATCAGGAGGGTGCCACCCCTGGCCCTTGGGTGGCTGGAGGGGGGGACCCCTTGATTGAAGGGGTCCCCACTCCTCCAGGGTACCCCGGCCAGGGGTGACTAGTTGGGTATGTAATGCCAGGGCCGCAGGGACCAATATAAAAGTGTCCCCCGGCTGTGGCATTATGTATCTGGCTAGTGGAGCCCGATGCTGGTTTCAGAAATACGGGGGACCCCTACGCTTTTTGTCCCCCATATTTTTGGAACCAGGACCAGGCGCAGGGCCCGGTGCTGGTTGTTTAAATATGGGGGAACCCCTGTCACTTTTTCCCAATAGTTTTTCAACCAGGACCGGCTCAAAGAGCCTGAGGCTGGTTTTGCTTAGGAGGGGGGACCCCACGCATTTTTTTTAAAGATTTTAACAATGATTTTTATTTTAATAAAGGTGCACAATGAAGCCCAGCACGGATCTCACAGATCCGGCCGAGATTCATTGTGTTAAAGTCGGCAGTGTTTTACAAGTCACTCACGTAAAACACTGCAAAAAAAAACGAATGACATCGACAACGGTAAATACGAAAATGCAGAATACGACAGCTTAGTAAATTAGTCGTAATAAATTCAAAAAGTTGCAACTTTACACTTTCGATGTCATTCGTGATTGAACTTTAACCTCAATCGGGAAAATACGATTTTTAGTAAATATACCCCTTATGCTGCATTCTGACTGCAAATGCCGGATCCTACCCGGTAAGACAAACGTGTACTTACCGGGTGGGATCCGGCATTTGCACTCCGCTGCTGGCTTTCCGACCCGGCAATATACCGGGTCGGTTGCCATAACAACGGAGCGCGCAGCAGCAGCAGGGGCGGGGGTGGAGGCGTCGTCGGGAGATGAGCTCATCTCCAGCGCCGCCTCTCCCTATCTTGTGAATGGGAACCGTGTCGCATCGACACGGCTCCCATTCACACCGCACCTGACCCGGTAATCAACCCGGGTAAAACCCTTCTTTTTTACCGGGTTGATTTACCGGGTCAGGCGACCCGCTAAATCGGCCAGTGTGCTTTCACATCGCACACTGACCCGGTTCGACACGGCAATATGCCGTGTCGGTACCGGGTTATTTGTGCGATGTGAAAGGGGTATGAGTGACAAATCAAATTTCCAGATATCACTACTAGAAATGTGAGATTATGTGATGAGATTAAGGCAATTCAACAAAGTGACCACCAGATGGCGTCAATAGCCAATATATGCAAATATGATATAGGTATAAGCAGAACGTAGCTATATAGTAAAATGGCAACTAGATGGCCCTAAATTCCTGCACGGCATCAGATGGCATTGAGATACTTTAAGAGAAAGAAGAAAAAAAAAACACCCTTCTATAAGTGGAATGTAATCAAATTATGCGGGACAGATGCACAGCAAACCCTATGTCCCGGTATCTATGCACCAAAGCTATGAATACAATTAACTCAGTTTTTATAGTAGGTTGTAGGAAGAGTAAGGAAGGCAGCTCAAGAATAGGGGGTGGAATGGGAATAGGGGGTGGAATGGGGATGGCGGGTGGGATAATGAGAACACAAAGAAAGGGAAGGGTGCAAGGAAAGGATAACATAAAGAAGAGAGCAGTAAGTAATGTAGAAGTATAGTATAGAAGATGGGTGATAAGTAAAATTAGTATCCCATATATTTTTGCTAGGGGATTATGAGAGCAACCTGGGCATTCACTTTACAGTCAATTGTGAGAAGACCACTATAGAGCCCTGTAGGCGGCTTGCAATCAGGGGATGAGGAGGAGTCTCATCTGAAAGTCAGCAGCGAGATGGACAGGAGCCAACTTATAATGCGCACTCCGGGAGTACAGAAGGTAAGCAAGTTCAACAGGACCCCTATGTGCGCGTCGGTATTATATGGGGTCTTCAATTCCACTTAGTCACAGCGGTCCCACTAGTTAATGCCCCCAAAGAGCGCCACGCAGCCAGTCGTCGGGTGCACAGAGCCGGTAGCCAAAGGGAGACAGGAGAGGTAGTCTGAAGGTTCGCGACTGGAGGTAGTCCGCTCAAGCAGGGACGTCAGATATCTAGGCACACAATGTTTGCCGGTCCGGACACAGCTGCGGCAGGCGATCGGGTCACACGGTTGCCCCATCAGCGAGCGGCCAGCACACTGCCCGAAGCAATCCCCGCATCAGCACAGTACCTGCGAGTCGTAGGGAGATAGGAGGATCAGCGCTGCCGTCCCAACGAAGATGCCTCCACACTGCAGCGTTAGGAGGGAATCCGACCAGGTAGAGACGCTGGGGGAACTCCGCCTCATAGCATCCGATGATCTCGTCACAAGCCAGACGACCTGAGCGGGGCAGCCTCGGTTCCAGCCACAGCGGACGAACAACCACGGCCAACCGGGTCAGGGAAGACACAGCCGCGTCGCCCCAGGGTAGCAAGGAGAAGCGGCAATCATCGAGGTAAGGCAGCAGTGGTAGGAGATCCAGCCAGGCAGAGGGGCAGGAAACACCGGCTGTCACCATGCGGCGGCCCGAGCACAGCCCGGACTCCGGGGAATAGGGCCTCCAGCCACGCCACCCATCCAAGTAGGGTATCGCTGGGTTCCAGCCGCAGTCAGGGAGCGAACCCGATATAGAAAACTGAGCCAAACAGTTTAAAATCAAGTGGATGGCGATGAATGGAGCAGGTTTGAGCGGAGCTCTGCTAAAACGTGGCCATCTTGGATGCGCCACCCACCGGAAATCTCAGGCATAAACTTAATAAGGGATGCAGTTAATATACCGGCTGGATCCAGGCGTTCAGGAGACCGATGTCGGAATCTGGACAGCTGGTGAAATGTCGACAGTCGGAATCCCAACCGGCACAGGTTATTGCCAGTCGGTTGGTGGGTCCATGCCATCAACCATGTGGGAATATAACCTGTGGTGAGAGTGCACTCGCTGCCTCGCTGATGGGATTTCGGCATACGGGATGCTGCTGTCGGTATAGTGAAAGCCGGCATCCTATCTGACGGTCACTCATATGTATTCCCTTGATACATCAAATATCTATATTGGGTCTGTCTCTGAATTAGATATTAAATGTAGTCCTAGAGCTACACAGTGTGACACTTTTTTTTCACATTATACGATTATAATTTTAAATCCCAGGAAACAACAATAACCTCCAGCACCCTTTATTGGTCATTAGAGGAGAACAATCCCTTCCAGAGCTGGGCTTGTAGCTGGGACTTCCAGAGGATCAGGGAAGGCAAGAAGTGGGAGATCACCTGTCATAAACTCCCCTCACATCCAGTCTGCACCCCTCTCCTCTGCTATCTTGCTACCATAGTGTGCACCAGTATGTTTGCCCTACTGCTGCTAGGGGGACACTAGTCATGGAGCGAGGTGAGGAGGTCCTTTTCCCTGGAGGCCTGGAGTTGGATTAAGAATGCTGAGGAGGTCCCTGCGACTGGAACTTGCAGCGGGTCCCTTGCATCTCTCATCTCGTCTTTCTCTCTTGTCATCTCTTATCCAGTATTGCTCTCTCTCAATAAGTCTCTTTATCCCCTCTCTTTTGCTATCTTATGTCGTCTCTCTTTCTCGCCATCTCTTATCCCGTCTCACTCTCCCTCTCTTATCCCGTCTCTTCTCCAGTCTCTCTCCATTTTTATCCCATCTAGCTCTTTTCCACACTCTATCCTTCCACGAATTTGCTCCCTCTCACCTCTTTTTCCTTCCCCCATATCTCTTTACCCCTCTTTTCTCCTGTCTGTTTCCCCTGCCTTTCTCCCCCTATGTGCCCTGTGTGTCGCTGTGTAACAGCTGCGGAGTGTGGCTGTACCTGAGCAGAGCTCACCCTGGCAGTATCCCTGCTACTGTCACAAGATACATCCCTGAAATTGCAGATGGACAAAATCTCCGTGGAACAACTTCGGGAGCCTTTTCCTTTTGACGATTGTCCTCTCTCAAGGCAATGCGGGCATGCAAAAAGAACAATTATATATATATATATATATATATATATATAGCCAAACAAGTCAGGAGCACTCCCCAGTCTTCAAATTCATTCATTGTTATTTAGAGCAGCATTTCAGTGCAAAGTAATGCAGCAGCTACGTTTCGGACCTCACCAGGACCTTTGTCAAGCTAACCATGCAATGGACAAAACAGACATATATATACCCCATAATCCCACCCACCAAACCAATGAAACAATTAATCACCATAACCCTTAATAAAACCAAGTGCTCACCAATCACATATAAAATCAATCTGGTCAGTACACACTAACCAGGTCACACCAGTATCCACAGTATTTGTTACACATTGTATAAATAAATTATCAAATGACCGAAGAGGCTGTAATACACCGAGTCCCGGTGGACACGTGCACCCCATCAAAGCCACACATCCGGTAACCCGCCTACGACACCGGAAGTATGCGGTCCCAAGGAGAAACACACCCCTGGGTTGGTTTTGTTCAGCACAGAACACAGTAAGGACCTCAGCGAGGTCACGTGATCGCAGCCGCAGCAAGTAAGGAACATCCTGCACCGTAGTGCATTCTAAGTGCCTGCAGCTTGCGTTCCACTGCGGAATATAGCTATGGGTATTAAAACTGAGTATATGATCAAAAAATATATAGGCTCAAGCATGACAGACCATTCTATTACTGGCACTAATTTAGCGCCAGTGAAAAAGAACAGGGATAGAATGTGTGATCAGGTTAGGTGGTTAGGAACCAGGGCATATCATATACACAGACATTAATGGAAACCAGACTAATTCACAAGTAACCATAATTGGAACATCTACAAAAACTTTAAAATAGCAATCAATAGGAAGAGACAGATCTATAGTACCCAAGAACAAAAATCAAAAAAGAAAAAAAGAAAATACAAACAAAACAAAAACAGCCATACCCATACAAGGAATGTGACATTGATAGAAGCTGGAAGACATCTCATAACATCCAAGTAGCAAACTATTCCAAAAATATACTATATTGTATGGAATCATTTAAGCCACGTGGCCAAATAGTGTCCAGTCTGTAAATCCATGCTGCTTCACATTTTAGTATCATTTTCCCACGGTCACCTCTTCTTCGTGGTACTTCAATTCTGTCAATGATCATACTTTTTAGAGCCAATATAGAGTGTTTGGCCTCCACAAAGTGTTGGGCTATGGGTTTATCCGAGCCACCCTGTGCCAGGGCTTGCCTAATCGAGGTCCGATGGTTCGCCATCCTTTCCCTAAATGGTCGAATGGTGCTGCCAACATACACCAACGAACACGGGCAGGTAAGGGTATATACAACAAAGTCAGATAAGCAACCCACTCGGTGTCATATAGGAATCTTATTATCCGTATGTTGGTGATGGAAAAATTGACCTATCAACATGCTCCGACATGTAGTGCAATTGGGGCATCTGTAACAGCCCAGTTTTCCCGTTCTCAACCAGGTATTTGGCCCACTCATCAGCGATCTATTGGGCTGCATTAGTATGTCCTTCAGATTTTTACCACGTTTAAAGCTGATAAGAGGCTTATTAGGTAACTTCTTTTTAATGACTGGTTTTCTCCTAACAACAGGCCAGAATTTATTAACTACTCTTCATACAAATGGCCCTGCCGTGTTGAAGGTAGTGCTTATCACGAACGAATTATCATTCATTCTATTTTTTCTCTTGTTGCCACCCAGGAATATATTTTTTGATCTATACAAGCAAGAGTCAATAGTGCTTTCATCATATCCTTTACTGAGGAATCTGTCTTTCATGTCCTCAATTTGTGTCAATGCCATTTCCTCATCAGAGTTATTGCGAAACATTCGTAAAAATTGGGAAATCGGTAAGCTCTTTTTAAAAAATTTGGGATGATAGCTATCAAATGATAAAAGGGTATTACGATCTGTCTCCTTCCTAAAGAGTCTGTAGCCATATCCATGTTTGGAGGCAAAAACAGTCACATCTAAAAAATTGATAGAATGCTGATCATAATTCAAAGTGAATCTTACAGGTGAATCAAGGTTATTCAGTGTATCCACCATATCAAGCAATGCTGTATCTGAACCTAGCCAGATCAGAAATATATCATTTAGAAACCGACGAAACAGACCGATACTACCTCCAAACCGCAGGAATATATTGGTGGTTTCATAATCATCCATAAAGAGATTTTTACAAGTGTCTTGTGAATCTTCGGTAGAAGATATAGTAATGGGCAAATGGGGAACTCAGTCTGCAAATAGCTGTTAGTCTCCAAATCAATCCAGCCACTATGCAATGCCAATCAAGAGTCAAATCCAAACGATTTTTTAAGGCACCAACTGGGTCACCTGTCGACAATTTATAGGTCTTACAATAACTTAGTTGTCTAAATGCCTCATTATTGTAGTCGACAGTATTAAACAACACAACAGCACCACCCTTGTCAGCCATCCTAATCATGATGGCAGTGTTATCCCTTAGATCCCTCAAGGCTTTTTTTTCTTGCGGGCAAAGATTGTGTCTTACATTCCTCTGCTTCCTGATACTCTCATGGACATCATTACCCAGCATCCTGGTAAAAGTTTTGATGCCAGGATTATGGGACAATGGGTCATAAGAGATTTTCTTTTTAAGTACTTTAGAGTTATCAGTATGAGAGGTATTACCAAACTTTTCAGCCAACCTGAGTTTACGACCAACCTTATATCTGTCCACTGACCAACTAAATTCATCAAAGTTGGCAGTGGGGACAAAGGTCAATCCTCGTGACCGTAAGGACTTTTCAGGCATAGTAAACTGGTAGGAAGAAAGGTTAATTACTGTGTCTTCTGATTTCTTGGGTTTTTTTTCCTTTTCCTTTGAATTTGCCCCACCGCGGGTGGGGCCGTCTCCGTTTAAGGGAACTTCACTCACTTTGGATCTAGTATTAGCCCACTGTATAGGGGGTTTATGTGCAACTTGAGTATCAGAGGAATCCCTATCTGAAGATGACATGCTGTGTAGCTGAACATTCTGTTCCCTATAGCGACCAAATCTCTGTCTAAAGCCTGGGACATAATCATTGCCCGTTGACCAGCGATAAACGCAATGGTCCTTGTAGTCACCTTCAACTTTCACCAATTTGTTTTGTTTAAAAGTCACCAATTCCCTCCTGTGTTTATCAATCTGTGTTTTATCCAGCCATTGCTGGGAGGAATCAACCTGTATGGTGTCAACTGCAGAGGGTCGAAAGGCTGAAATCTCCAACTTTATCCCCTTCAGTTACACCCCCACTTCCTCTATCACAAGCAGGAGGAGATCAAGTGAACATTTATTAAGAACGCTGCACCACCTGCTACAAAAAGCAGGGTTTCCTCTACCAATAGTAGGGAAATTTCTGATATGGAACCCACGGGGAATATGTTTCTTCCTATAATAAATCGGACAAGAATTGACCGTGCAGCAGGAGGTCCACCTCCCTCTCTAAAGCTAATAATATATATATTTATACACACACACACACACACACACACACACACACACACACACACACACGCATACATATGTACATCTCCATATAAGAAACGGCACTCAGAGTCAACGATGTAGCAAAAAACAAACTGTATTGTGGTCGAGTACTTTCGGGGACAGCACCCCGTCCTCAGGACCTTACAGAAGCAGAGACATAACAAACATAGAAACACTTACCCACTTTTAAACCCCCCTGTACCAATCCGCTCAATTCACTGTCCACAACGCCGCGGCGGGGGCTGTCACGTGACCTGCGTGACGTGACGGCCCCCGCCGCGGCGTTGTGGACAGTGAATGGAGCGTGACGTGTATCCGACGGAAGTTCCGCCATCACCATGGAGACCGCTCAGCTTGCGCTCCACCAACTCCGGACCGCACTCTCCCGGTCACAACACACAGGAATACCGTCACTGGGGGTTTCCATACACGGACACAGCGGGCACCAAATGGATCTAGGATGTTGCGTCGGTTAAATCTATACCTCTGCCATGGTCTGCGTTTAGACAAGGATATAGAATTGCCTTGATTACCACCTCCTGAGAGCCAATTAAATACACGATTCTCATCGTAGTCAGCATCCACTGCAAAACGTTTGCTTCTCTTAAACTTCAAGAGCTCTCTGCGGTATTGATCACACTGGGATTCCAGTTTCTGCAGCCAATTACAACTGGTGTCCTCCTCAAGTGTCATTTTGTGCTCCCTCTCATAAGTGGCTATTTTCTGTCTTGTAGTGAGTAATTCTCTGTTGGCCTCTTCAACCACTAAAATCATCAATTCAAAGGCACACTTGTTGAGTATAGCTACCCATTTACGGACAAAGTCCGGATTATTCTGTCCAATTGTTGGTACGTTTCTGACTCTGAAACCTCGTGGGATTTTGCGATCTCTACAATAGTCAGATAAAGAGATGCTATGCAGTAAAAAGTCAATTTCACAACATTTTAATCTAAGCAATTGACGGTACACATCGTCAGAATTGAACGCAATATCCTCAACTAATAAAACTTCCTTGGATAAAATCTGCTCCACTTCAATACTACTGAAACTGAAAGTCTCTCCCAGAGGAGTCACAGTGGCTCCTACACAGTGCCGTTTCTAGCGGCGGGCGAGCCGTGCAACCGCCCGTGATTTGGTTTGTATAAAGGTATGTTTATTCACTTGCTTGTTAATTGACCTGACGAAAGTGCTGGATTAAAAGCACTGAAACTTTGTCTACCTCAATGCCGTCTTGAGCCTGTTTTGTTTAGACGCTTGGAGTGCCGTACCAATTGCTTGCTATCACTTCCCTGTTCAGGCACCCAGCGCAAGTAACTACCACCGACGGGAAAGCCGGACCTCCGAGGCTGTATATATATATATATATATATATATATATATAGTTCCAAAGGTAAAGCAGGCGGCACTCAGCAGTCTGGATTCCGTTATATCTTTATTAGCAAATAGCCGACATGTTTCGGAGCTTCCTCCGTCCTCAGGGCAGTATTTACTGCCCTGAGGATGGAGGAAGCTCCGAAACATGTCGGCTATTTGCTAATAAAGTTATAACGGAATCCAGACTGCTGAGTGCTGCCTGCTTTACCTTTGGAACTACACATTGGGACAAGTCCCACAAGGAGGGCACCGCAGCACAATACCACCTTTTGGCTTAGAGTGCCGGACAACATTTTGTTTATTTATATATATATATATATATATACATACACATACATACACATATATATATATATATATATATATATACACACATACATATATATATACATATATATACACGTGTATATATATATATATATATATATATATATATATATATAATCGTCTCGGGGGTCTGGCACTCCATAGTTATAATAGTATATTGCGGTGCCTTCGCTATGATAATGTAGAAATAGTCTCGGTGGCGCGGCACTCACTTCTTATATATAAATGAATAATGCGGACTGCAGTCTGCTATCAACGTTTCAATATTATTCAATATTTTCGTCAGGATGAAAAGTAACAAACAATTACATACCTTTATAGTTGCACACCACCATGTGAAAACTGCAAGCGTGCCGTTTGGGACCAAACACCCGCCCCCACGTCGCATACTGCTGACATCATCAGTAACTGACGAATCAGCTGTGATCAGAACCATCACCATAGAAACTAAAAGATAAACATAAGATCGCTCCATAAGACAAGTATTCATTGAAAATGCTACACCATAATAACATTATAATACATGGACAGTTTAGTAAAATAAGTGTAGAGATTCCTAACTAACTAGTCCTCAAATGCTTTAATACCTATTTATCTAAGCGCTGCATATGATACATTTTCATTGAGACCGCGGGGACTTATTACATCTAATCGATGAATCCATTGTGCCTCGCGTCTCAGCAGTTGCAGACCTCTATTACCTCCTCTGATGTTTTCAGGAATTGTGTCTATCATCCGGTAGCGCAATGTGTTCAAAGGGTGTTTGTAATTATAAAAATGTCTCGCGACTGGTTGGTCGCTTTTACCTGTTTGCAGGGCCGCTCTGATAGCGGCTCTGTGCTGGCCCATACGTTCTTTAAATTTACAGGTGGTCTTGCCTATGTAACATAAGCCGCAGGGGCACAGAATCTGATAAATCACAAAGGTTGAATTACAATTTAGATAATGACGGATTTTATAAGCTTTTCCTGAGTGGGGATGGAAAAAAGTGTCACCTGTCAACATAAATTGGCATGTGACACAGGTGCACTTAAAGCAACCAACCCTGCTATTATCCAAAAAAGTGGAACGAGTAGTTCTCTTTGGGATACTAGAATCAGTCTTAATTAAGATGTCACGGAGACTGCGGCCTCTCCTGTAACAGGGCATTAATTGGCGCTGATCGACATTTAGAGTCTCATCACTCTGGATGATAGGCCACAACCCCTTAGCAATTTTATTGATCTGAGGGGATGATGTGTGGTATCGGTTCAAGCATGAGTCAAGCATCAGCCAATATGGAGGATATCAGGGGACAGTTCCAATATCCAGTTGGTGATCGATTCACCTACACTGATTCAGAAATAGACAGCATTCTTTATACTACTGGAATTCGTGATGAAACGGAAGGAACAGCCCCAGGAATCCTTTACAGAGATGTATTGCGCCTTAAAAAGAAGGAAATTGACTACTATCTCCATGGTCTGTCACTTAGCGATTATTTTAAGATCAAAAAGATACCACGTGGGTTCCGGATACGGAATTGTCCGACGATAGGACGCCAAGACCCGGCATTCTGCAAGCGATGGGTAGCAATACTAAACCATTGCTCTTTTGACCTGATGATTCTAGTGATCGAACAATCCACTAAAGAGCTCCAGATTATGAAAGAAAAAATAAAATCATTTGAAACTACACATCTACCGACACTAGCTGCCGATACCAGCGTCGACTGGATGGAGCGTTTGCAACAGCAAGTAACCACTTATAAGAAAGACCTGCTGGCCTTTAAAAAGGAGAAATTGAACAAAGTGGAAAACGATTACGAAAAACATACAGTATATCCCTGGTTGAGTGGGAACCCACCACACGATTCTAAACGTCCCTTCTTTAGACGCAACAGACAACAACATTCTAAGAATCGTTTTTCCAGATTTGAAACGGATTCCTCTCAAGAGCCTGGCAGCTCCAATAGCGACATTGAACCAACATCACGGCATGCAGACCCTTTGGGCACACGCACTGGGACCAAGCCCAAAAAGACACAAGGTCCAGGAGACGGAGGTACACACGACGGGGGAGACAAGCCGAGAGGCAGAGGAAGAGTGGGGCGACCGCCTCTGTACAAAAAGACCTAATTTTTAATCTATCATCATACGAACTGTGTGAGGGAGAATATAGCTTACTAAGTAAGGGGCTATCATTCGCACCTACATCCTCGGTCAATCAGCTAGACTGGAACATTGAGAAGTACGATTTATCAAGGAAATTAAGACTGAGTGAATTCTTTAAAGATAAAGACAAAGGGGACATTGCACCAGTTCCGCAACAGTTGAAACAGTTCCAGACACCGTCTTCTTTTGATCCAATGTCTAATAACTCTTCTATTAAGGCTTTTATACGTACTTTAGATTCTCAAGTACAAAATGAGTTTTTTTCTAACCCACAAGTTCACCCTAATCTAACTAAAAGGGAACGACAGGCATTAAAATCTTTATCCCAAAACTCACAGCTAGTAATAAGACCAGCGGATAAAGGGGGAGGCATAGTCCTTCAGGACACCTCCGATTATCATGCAGAGATTATCCGCCAATTAGCAGATACCCAGGTATATAAAAGGTTAACAAAAGATCCTACCAAAGAGAGCCGGGATTCTTTAAGTGCTATTCTTCAACAAGCGGTTGATACCAGTTGTATTAGTGATAACCTGAAGGAGATTTTGTATCCTCCATTTCCCAAGACACCGGTATTTTACACAATACCAAAAATACATAAAGGGTTAACACCACCCCCGGGCAGACCTATTGTGTCTGCCCGTGGGTCCCTTTTTCAACCGGTGGCTACTTTCTTGGATTCCCTGTTGCAGCCATTGATTCAACAGGAAAATACTTTCCTATTGGATACAACCACATTTTTGGGTAAACTTGCACCTTTTTCTAAAGTCCCTCCTAACAGTTGGATGGTTTGTATAGACGTAGTAAATTTGTATACCTCCATCCCCCATGATATGGGCTTACAGGCGGTTCAGTCTTTCCTGTCTAACAAAAGCACTTTTAGTCAGACTAAAATTGAAATGATATTGTCACTATTCGATTTATTATTACATAATAATTTCTTTTTGTATAATAACGAATTTTATTTACAGGTCAAGGGGTGTGCCATGGGCAGTTCAATGGCCCCGGCATATGCCAACATATTTATGTTTTCTATTGAACATCAATTATTCTTTTCTGATTCACAGTTATCATCTAATATATTACTATACACTAGGTTTATAGATGATATATTTATTTTTTGGCAAAATGATATTACACCTCTGAATGAAGCGCTGGCTCAGCGCAATAGCAAGGAGGGCCCAATCAAATTTACTCACACTTATAGTCAGCAATCTTCAAACTTCTTGGACGTTAAGCTGACTATCAGTGAAGATAAGCTGACAACGAGCTTATTCGTTAAACCCACTGACCGAAATACACTACTGAAGGCTCAGAGCTGCCACCCAAGACCACTAATAGCAGGCTTGCCGTATTCCCAGATGATCCGTATTTTTCGGATCAATAATGATGCAGCATTGGCTGAGAAAGAAATTGATGTACTTATAGAAAAATTTCTCATGCGTGGTTACAAATCGGAGACATTACAGGAAGCCAAGAGAACAGTGCTCGCTATGGATAGGGAGCAATTATTAAATAAGCCTCACTTAAGTAAGGATATTACTACTACAGGTTGAGTATCCCATATCCAAATATTCCGAAATACGGAATATTCCGAAATACGGACTTTTTTGAGTGAGAGTGAGATAGTGAAACCTTTGTTTTTTGATGGCTCAATGTACACAAACTTTGTTTAATACACAAAGTTATTAAAAATATTGTATTAAATGACCTTCAGGCTGTGTTTATAAGGTGTATATGAAACATAAATGAACTGTGTGAATGTACACACACTTTGTTTAATGCACAAAGTTATAAAAAATATTGGCCATAATTAGCTTCAGGCTGTGTGTATAAGGTGTATATAAAACATAAATGCATTCTGTGCTTAGACTTAGGTCCCATCACCATGATATCTCATTATGGTATGCAATTATTCCAAAATACGGAAAAATCCCATATTCAAAATACCTCTGGTCCCAAGCATTTTGGATAAGGGATACTCAACCTGTACTAAATTTCCGTGGGTGAACCGATACCACACATCATCCCCTCAGATCAATAAAATTGCTAAGGGGTTGTGGCCTATCATCCAGAGTGATGAGACTCTAAATGTCGATCAGCGCCAATTAATGCCCTGTTACAGGAGAGGCCGCAGTCTCCGTGACATCTTAATTAAGACTGATTCTAGTATCCCAAAGAGAACTACTCGTTCCACTTTTTTGGATAATAGCAGGGTTGGTTGCTTTAAGTGCACCTGTGTCACATGCCAATTTATGTTGACAGGTGACACTTTTTTCCATCCCCACTCAGGAAAAGCTTATAAAATCCGTCATTATCTAAATTGTAATTCAACCTTTGTGATTTATCAGATTCTGTGCCCCTGCGGCTTATGTTACATAGGCAAGACCACCTGTAAATTTAAAGAACGTATGGGCCAGCACAGAGCCGCTATCAGAGCGGCCCTGCAAACAGGTAAAAGCGACCAACCAGTCGCGAGACATTTTTATAATTACAAACACCCTTTGAACACATTGCGCTACCGGATGATAGACACAATTCCTGAAAACATCAGAGGAGGTAATAGAGGTCTGCAACTGCTGAGACGCGAGGCACAATGGATTCATCGATTAGATGTAATAAGTCCCCGCGGTCTCAATGAAAATGTATCATATGCAGCGCTTAGATAAATAGGTATTAAAGCATTTGAGGACTAGTTAGTTAGGAATCTCTACACTTATTTTACTAAACTGTCCATGTATTATAATGTTATTATGGTGTAGCATTTTCAATGAATACTTGTCTTATGGAGCGATCTTATGTTTATCTTTTAGTTTCTATGGTGATGGTTCTGATCACAGCTGATTCGTCAGTTACTGATGATGTCAGCAGTATGCGACGTGGGGGCGGGTGTTTGGTCCCGAGCCGCACGCTTGCAGTTTTCACATGGTGGTGTGCAACTATAAAGGTATGTAATTGTTTGTTACTTTTCATCCTGACGAAAATATTGAATAATATTGAAACGTTGATAGCAGACTGCAGTCCGCATTATTCATTTATATATAAGAAGTGAGTGCCGCGCCACCGAGACTATTTTTTATATATATATATATATATATATATATATATACACACACACACACACACACACACACACACACACACACACACACACACACACACACACACACACACACACACACACATATATATATATATATATATATATACACATATAGTAAAGTTTTTGACAAACATCAACTCTTTCTAGGAATTTTTTAATGTGCATCATACAATAAGAAAGAGGTGGGCTAGTCCAACCAAGGAGCGTACCCCAACTCCCACTTCAAAAGGTGTTTTCATAGATATAAAAGGTATCTTTATCCACCAGTGTTTGGAACACCAGCATGCGAATTGACTCCTTGGATAACAGGTAGGCGTACCCCACTCACACGGCAATAGGTTGGATAGAAGCACAAAGGTTTCTTTTATATTCAGACAAGGGTTCTCAACTGCTGATAAGAAGCAGACCCTACTCACGGGAAAATCGGTCGTATTCAGAAGTATCTGGGTTTCTTTTAAGGACTTGATTTGTATATGGTCATCATAATTTCCATTCCCATGTGCACATCCTCCCAAGGTGGATACCGAACACGATTTCAGCAGCAAAAATTAATTAAAATTATTTTATTACAAAACAAAACAAAAGCTTTTCCTTGTGAGCAAGCCTGCACTTGGTGAAACGTATGTACAGGATAACCTAGGGTATGCCCACTAAATGCACATAGTGGGCAAACCCCAGCACACAGGTTCCGTATGAAAATTATCATATTTATTTCAGTATACTTTAGTTATATGATTCAGAGGGCATGAATTCATATATACACCATATGTCCTTTCAACGCCACTATTGTTTGAAAATCGCACACACCTACTAGGTCTGTGTTTCGGTTATCAAAAGAAGAGGTATCAATTCCTTAAGCATGGTGATATTTTGTTATACATTTCTCAGTTCTCTAAATAATACATATTGCCATTTATTGTTATTAGACCTTCTTGGTAAACTGTTTGATACTTTTGTTTAACTAGACCTGTATTTGGTTACAAAACTGTTAAGGCCCATACACACTTGCCGATAAAATGAGCAACGTCGCTCATTTTCCGCCTCCCTGAGCGACGTCGCTTATTTTATCGGCAAGTGTGTATGCCGCCAATGATCGTCGCTGTCGGTAGGGCATGCATGCAGGATCTGGTCTGTCGTCCACGACCTGCATGCAGGGCTGGCGGAGGCGTGACATCACCAAGCGATATGAGCGGTCATATCGCTCAGTGTGTATAGTCGGCCGCCGACCGGCCGGCCCGGGAGGGGGAAACATTAGACAACGTCGACGTCGTCTAATGTGTGCGGACCTTTACTGGTGTGTTTCAATGTTCAGGAAATGAAACTGCCACTAAATAACCCATGTTATTGTAGAACTGTTTATACCACAGAATATTAGTGACAAGCTGTGATTTTCATACTACCTATACGGACATCTGTACACAGTACAGCAATTTTGTTATGCTAGAATACATTAAAACAGAAACTGTTAGCTTTATAAGAAGCAGATTTGACCATATATAACAGTTACTGCTCATGGGGTATCTAGATAAGAAATTAAGCCAGAAGAAACCCCTGCTGTTCTGCTATCTATCTGCATATAAACTTTGAGAGAGTTGCCTTTTCATTTGGGACACCTATGATATATCAAGTTATTTTGAAAGACAGATACTGGTGAATATATACTTTCCTTTTCTTCTTTCTATCAATGTGGGGTTGACCCAGTATTTCTCCCATTGTCTGCGCTGTGTCTAGTACGCAACAGCCAAAAGCAGAAAAGAATACTTCAGATACTTCTTTCAGTTCCAAGGACTGGCACCAGTAAGAATCTCTCATCCCCCATTCACTGCCTAGGCACATGGGTGACAGCAGAATTCCGAAGTTGACCAGTGGCTTGCCTATCATCTTTAGTCCTATGGTCTTTCCCCTGGATCATTTAAATTCCATACAGTGAGAATTGTTATCAAATATTTCAAGTAGTGAACAATGGTGTTCCTGTGTGCTTTTTAATTTATGTATTTTATCATTTATGTTGTGCCACTGTCTTCCATATTTCGCCTCCAACCCTGAACCTTTGTTCCATTTTTATATGTTTAGGATTACAGGACTCTTATAGGCCCTATTAATTACATTAATAAAAATTAAGTTTTATTGATTTATTGATCCCTAGATTTCTCAACGAACGCTCAACCATAGTCTGAGTCTTACCAGCACTCATCTTGGAGTGCCTGTTTCTCTTTTTGAAAAACAAACAAACAAACAATGTTATAAGAACATTTCAGTGCAGATTTACAATGCAATCTATTTAAATTAATTGGAAAGGCTAATCACCTGCATTAATGGATGTGCAGTCTGTCTCCAACATCGATGGCTGCAGTGAAAATATACATTGTGGAACCATGAGAATAGTTTGCGGAAGGCCAGGAATTACTCAGAAAACGCACTGCAATTCTCCCCTCGTCACGGACTTCTGCACCTGAAACAGCAGTTGCTAATGTGTGCACGCCTACATTACGGCAGCGTATGCCCATGTGAATGACCACTTTTGCAATGCTAACTGGGACACACCTCGGATACTACCTGTTACTCCTCTATCTTGGTTATGTAGATAGCTACACTGCTCAAAAAAATAAAGGGAACACAAACAACACAATGTAACTCCAAGTCAATCACACTTCTGTTAAATCAAACTGTCCATTTAGGAAGCAACACTGATTGACAATCAATTTTTACATGCTGTTGTGCAAATGGAATAGACAATAGGTGGAAATTATAGGCAATTAGCAAGACACCCCCAATAAAGGAGTTTTCTCAGCTCCTATGCTTTCTGGCTGATGTTTTGGTCACTTTTGAAAGCTGCCGGTGCTTTCACTCTACTGGTAGCATGAGACGGAGTCTACAACCCACACAAGTGGCTCAGGTAGTGCAGCTCATCCAGGATGGCACATCAATGAGAGCTGTGGCAAGAAGGTTTGCTGTGTCTGTCAGCCAAGTGTCCAGAGCATGGAGGCACTACCAGGAGACAGGCCAGTACATCAGGAGACGTGGAGGAGGCCGTAGGAGGGTAACAACCCAGCAGCAGGACCGCTATCTCTGCCTTTGTGCAAGGAGGAACAGGAGGAGCACTGCCAGAGCCCTGCAAAATGACCTCCAGCAAGCCACAAATGTGCATGTGTCTACTCAAACGATCAGAAACAGACTCCATGAGGGTGGTATGAGGGCCCGACGTCCACAGGTGGGGGTTGTGCTTACAGCCCAACACCGTGCAGGACGTTTGGCACTTGCCAGAGAACACCAAGATTGGCAAATTTGCCACTGGCGCCCTGTGCTCTTCACAGATGAAAGCAGGTTCTCACTGAGCATGTGACAGACGTCTAGAGACGCCAAGGAGAACGTTCTGCTGCCTGCAACATCCTCCAGCATGACCGGTTTGGCAGTGGGTCAGTACTGGTGTGGGGTGGCATTTCTTTGGGGGGCCGCACAGCCCTCCATGTGCTCGCCAGAGGTAGCCTTTAGGTACCGAGATGAGATCCTCAGACCCCTTGTGAGACCATATGCTGGTGCGGTTGGCCCTGGGTTCCTCCTAATGCAAGACAATGCTAGACCTCATGTGGCTGGAGTGTGTCAGCAGTTACTGCAAGACAAAGGCATTGATGCTATGGACTGGCACGCCCGTTCCCCAGACCTGAATTCAATTGAGCACATCTGGGACATCATGTCTCGCTCCATCCACCAACGCCACGTTGCACCACAGACTGTCCAGGAGTTGGCGGATGCTTTAGTCTAGGTCTGGGAGGAGATCCCTCAGGAGACCATCCGCCACCTCATGAGGAGCATGCCCAGGCGTTGTAGGGAGGTCATACAGGCACGTGGCACGTGGAGGCCACAAACACTACTGAGCCTCATTTTGACTTGTTTTAAGGACATTACATCCAAGTTGGATCAGCCTGTAGTGTGTTTTTCCACTTTAATTTTGAGTGTGACTCCAAATCCAGACCTCCATGGGTTAATAAATTTGATTTCCATTGATAATTTTTGTGTGATTTTGTTGTCAGCACATTCAACTATGTAAAGAACAAAGTATTTAATAAGAATATTTCATTCATTCAGATCTAGGATGTGTTATTTTAGTGTTCCCTTTATTTTTTTGAGCAGTGTATCTTATAGTACTTTTGATGCGTTTGCTTCCAGAAGTATCTCAGTTTCTGGCCTGCGCAATGCGTTTGCAGCACATGTGCAGTCACCAATGGTCAGCTGTTTGCAATTTAGCAGTTTTTAGAAATAATTCAGACCCAGATGCTGCTGCGGCAGCGTTTGCAGGCTGAAGCCCGGTGAAGTGTGCACATGCGCAGCAGATGCACATGCGCAGCAGCCGCACTGCATGTGCGCACACAGTGAGATGCTACGGCATCTCACTTAAGCAATCGCCTCTGCCTGATTGACAGGCAGAGGCAGTCACGGGGCGGGAGCGCGCATTTTCGGTGGCGTTGACTTTCCATTTGCGGGGCAGGCCGCGTCGGCTGCGTGATGTCACATGCAGCCGCTGCAACCCATAACATGGCGGGTAGCCACATGCCTTTTGCATGTTTTTTTTTTTTTTTTGGGGGGGAGGGGGTCTGGGTCTGGCATGCGGGGCGTGTCACGCTTTTTGGTACTTGTGGACCGGACGAGCTCTAGTAGCTAATTGGCTGGAGTCCCGAGGACGGAGTAGTGCGGACTTGATATATGCCCTGCTCATACAGGCGTGGCAGTTACGGCTAAAGTCTATGGCTAGCCACAGGTGTTTGTACAACTACGGGGAACTAGTACACTGGGGATACCAGTGCAATGAAAGTTGAGTGACACATGTGGTAGAGATTGATAACTGGAAGCTGGAATTGCACCAGCAGTACAGGATAGCTGGAAGCTGGGATTGAACCAGCAGTTCAGAAAAGCTGGAATTGAACAAGCAGTACAGGATAGCTGGAAGCTGGGATTGAGCCAGCGGTTCAGGATAGCTGGAAGCTGGGATTGAACCAGCAGTACAGGATAGCTGGAAGCTGGGATTGAACCTGCAGTACAAGATAGCTGGATAGGATACTCAGTGATGCAGGCTTGCAGATATACTGGAGATTGTATTGACCAGCAGTGCAGGTCTGCAGGTATCCTAGAGGTAGGACAACCAGTGGTGCAGGCTTGCAGATATCCTGGAGATTAGATAATCAGCAGTGCAGGTTTGCAGATATACCGGAGATAGGAGTCAGGAAGTGCTGAAGTTGGTAATGGACTGTCTCTTTAAGCAGGAGATTGCAGGAGCTCTCTATAGGCTTGAAGACAACAAAGCAGTGACAGCTTCCCAGTGCTTGGAGCTGGAATATACACCCCTTGCTCTCTGGTGATAGGCTGAAGGGATCACATGTCAGGAAAACACTACCTGGTTGGGGAGTTATCTGCAGAGTCAGCTGATCAGGAAGTAACATGCAGTACTCCAGGCTAGGCTTCAGAGTGGACTGAGGCCTCGCAGGCGGGGAAGGAGCCGAAGCCTAACTATCCTGAAATGGATGCTGTGACTGACAGCACGGGACGCCGGATGGACCAGCAAATGGCGGACAGTGTTTTGGACTGCACCGCAGGTAGGTCAAAGTGCAACTGGGAAGCGCTGTAAACCTCCGTTTAGTGACAGGGCGGACTTGCCCTGTGCTGAGCATCACCCCGCATGTCTAAAGGGCCCTACAAACTGGGTGACCAGCCGCCGAGCTGCCCAACCGCCAATACGGCAGACGGGCAACTTCGCGGCGGGGAGGAGGTGACGGGGGGAGTGATGTTTCTTCACTCCCTCCATCACCCGACACCATAGCAATGCATGCTAATATGGACAATCTCATCCATATTGGCCTGCATGCATAAGCGACGGGGCACCAATGATGAACGAGGACGGGGCCACGCATTGTTTATCGTTGGTGCCTACACACTGCACGATATGAACGAGTTCTCGTTCATTAATGAATGAGAACGTTCATATCGTGCAGTGTTATCTGCCAGTGTATAGGACCCTTAAGAATTTTACCGTAGATGTGCGAATTTTCGCACATCTGCGATCAGGTCTGAATAACCCCCTAAATCTGCATATCTCCCATAATCAATGGGGTAATAATTGGAAAGAAATATAGCATTTGTGTGTGTGAAACTAATTATGGAAGCCATATGCTGTTTGTCCTCATGCTGGTACTTGTAGTGCCACACAAAAATAACACTATAAAAACATATTTTCTTTAGATAGACTCCATCAATTCCTCATTCATCAATGTATTATACTCCTATTTACAAGGTTCTCTTCTACTGTTTTGCAGGTTAAACCCGACTAAAGACCTAGGCCCCCAAACAGGACACTTTTCGCACATTTCCGCTTGGCACCTTAGGAGGCTGCGAGCAGAAATGTGTCTCTGGTGGCTAATAGGTGCCTGAACGCAGCAACAATTGAATTGTTCCATCAGACACCCATTAGTCAGCACCACCGGGAAAACATTTGAATTGACACTCATGGTGCGGAATTGACATGCTTACTCCCCCTCCCGCCCGCGATCGTTCATGCCGGCAGCTATTCAAATGTTGCTGCCAACCGCACATCAGCATTTCAGCTCGCACCCCCAGAGGTGGGGAGCTGAAATGCGAGAAAAGTGACCCGTTTGGGCGCCCAAATGGGACTTTTCATGTCGCGCCTAATAGTTTAGTCGGATTTAGCCCCTTTACGTGGCTAAACCCAACTGCTATGGGCGCGATCAGCGCAAAAACAGGGGACATTTGTATATCGCCCCCTGCAATCTCCCGTCACTTTAGACGGGAGATCGGAGGCGATAACATTTGATTTGCCCCCATGGAGTCTAACCGCAATGAACCTCACTGAAACCAGTTCATTTGAAATGTTGTTTCATTTTTGTGAGTCCAGAATCATAAGGTGGTGCTGTTTCACATTGTGACAGAGGAACCCAACACTACAGTTTCCTGTTATAATGTGACCAGATCTGTTTAGCCTGGTGCTGCTAGTGGCTTTTGCAGGGGGAACATGATGACTGTGCTGTTCAGGGCCCTAGCAGAGCAGAATTCTGCACTGTGCCGCTCTGCCCCTATATCATGTCATGATGAGCTGGTGGAGCCACTGGGATCAGGAAGAAGCTAAGCACGAGGAGTAAATGTATTAACCTCTGTTATAGGGAAAGAGTATTACTGCACGTTATATGCACTGATACTGCTTATAACAGTGGCAGTGCCTACACCGTCATTATCTGCACTGCTTTCTTTAAGATAATACGCCAATATTGTGGACAATGTATGAATGGTCAGTTGCACTGACCGTTCTGACGCATGCAGCTATTCATTTTAACAGCTGCAGGTGTCGATGCCCATACACAAGTCAGGGACTGGCTGCAGCGGGTACCGGCATTGGGCTGCATGTGAGATCTCAGCCGACTTGCAAGATCTTGCGCATGCCCAGTGAAAAAGCTGGGGAGAGAGACACAGCACATCATTACTAGGCTGATGTGCTGTGGGCGCTGAGAGGCATCGCAGGAGGCTAGTGCTAGCACGATATGTGCCTGTATCACACATTTACCTACTGTATCAGTATCTTAAGAGTGCTCTGGGCAGCTCTGTGTTGTTCATTTCATTATCCTAAGGACACTCCAGGCAAGTCTCTAGGCTGTAGGGTGCTGTATGAGGCACTGCAGCATACCTCCCAACATGACACTCTTCAGGAGGGACAAAATGCTCTGCTTCTGGATTTTTTCTCTTAATTCAAGATTGCCGGCATTTGTTTCGAACAGGTAATGGATAAGAAAGGTGTTTCAGCACTGGTGATGCCAATCCTAAATTAAGAGGGAAGTCCAGGAGCAGAGCATTCTGTCCCTCCTGGAGAGGGTCATGTTAGGAGGTATGCTACAGGTCAAATGTTGGTGTCATGTGGGAGGGTCAGTGCTGAGCCTACGCCATATTTGCCTACTCTCCCGGAAAGGCTGGGTGGTTACCGACAATTGAGTGGCCCTCCCAGCCCACCGGAAGAACATGTAAGTCTCCCAACTGCTATGCAGAGCAGAGTGACAGGGGGCCTCCCAAATGACCCCGATCCCCAGCGGGACACTGCAGCCCACGGGTGGTACAGTGCAAAAGACTGGACTGACCCATAAAAATTGGGACAGTTGGGAGATATGCATTTACTTTAATATATTGGTCTCTCCCTGTCCCAGGCAGCAGCTGCTATATTCCCTCTCACTAGGCTTACCATTCAAGCCTTTAAACTTGAAACACACATGAATTACACAGGTTATGTGGCTGATTTAAACCATACCTCCCAACATTACCCTCTCCAGGAGGGACACAATGCTCTACTCCTGGGCTTCTCTCTTAATGTATGATAGCCATCACCTGTGGTAAAACACCTTTCTTAGCCATTAACTTGTTCAAAACAGGTGCAGGCAATCATAAGTTAAGAGGAAAGTCCAGGATCAGAGCATTTTGTCCCTCCTGGAGAGGATCATGTTGGGAGGTATGTTTAAACCAGGGGAAATTCAGGCTTGAAGTCAGCCATCAGCGGAACCTATGTAATTCATGAGTATTCTTCTGGTTTAAAAGGATATCCTACCTCAAGCACCTACTCTCATGTCAGTGGTTCTCGTCTCTAACCCTCCAGTATCCCCAATAGCCATGTTTTGAGGATTTCTGTAGCAGGTGAGTTTAATTACTGTCCCAGCATACAAGAGGAAGTGAACTCACCTGTGCATGACCAAAGACATGTACAAAACATGGCCTGCTGGGAGTACTTAAGGGTTGCAGCTGAGAACCACTAACATTGTAAAACATGTAATTTGTAGTGACACCGATGACAGATCAGGTTAAAGGTAGCTTCCGCCACCCAGTCGTAAGACTCGCTCGGTTGCTCGACATTTGATTGTATCACCTTTGAAAAAAATGTTTTTCCTGCGATAGTAAGGTCTGGCAGTCTGTCCCTGAGATGATGATCTGCAGCGCTCGCCTAGTGCTGTCTGACTGCTTCCATTCAGGTCAAGCGGCAACAGAGTTCTATATATCTGAGCTGCAATGCTCCTGTGTGCTAGGCTCCGGGCCGGTGTAACGTGTTCGGTGAGTTACATGTGCAAGTAAAGCCGCGATTGGTAAGGGTAGCGGAGGTGCCCGCTGCAAGGACACCGGGTGTCCGCGCGACCTTCACTTCCCCGGGAGCGCGCGGCCCACATAGAGAGCGCCGGGGCTGCCAGTGACGCTGGTTGCGCGCACCAGTCGGTCACCCGGTCCCCTATCAGGGACCGGGTGCTATGTCTTATATGTACAGCATGGTGGAACATTGAACAGCTTGTACTACTCCTATACCCATCATAGTGGGTGGATGACACCAGTGCACGGATTGTATAAAGCATACATGTAACCGGTCTGGTAACCAAATCACTCTGTTTATCCGTAGGAAAGGGCTAAGCATTAGGGTAAAACGTTGGCAAAACAGTGTGCGGGGGCGTGGCTTCATAGGGGAGGGGCGTGGCCAGTTATGCTCACAGTAGCTGTGCCCCCCAGTTGATTTGCCCCTGTAGATATGCCCCCAGTAGTTGTGCCCCCTCTTTATTTCTCCCAGTATTTGTGCCTCTTTATTTGCCCCCAGTAGTTGTGCCCCCTCTTTATTTGCGCCTCCTCTTTATTTTGCCCCCAGTAGTTGTGCCCCCTCTTTATGTGCCCCCAGTATTTGTGCCTCCTCTTTATTTGCCCCCAGTTGTTGTGCCCCCTCTTTATTTGCCCCCTGTAGTTGTGCCCCCTCTTTATGTACCCCCAGTATTTGTGCCTCTTCTTTATTTGCCCCCAGTTGTTGTGCCCCCTCTTTATTTGCGCCTCCTCTTTATTTTGCCCCCAGTAGTTGTGCCCCCTCTTTATTTGCCCCCAGTTGTTGTGCCCCCTCTTTATTTGCCCCCTGTAGTTGTGCCCCCTCTTTATGTACCCCCAGTATTTGTGCCTCCTCTTTATTTGCCCCCAGTTGTTGTGCCCCCTCTTTATTTGCCCCCTGTCGCTGTGCCCCCCCGCTTACAAACACACACACACACACACACACAAAATAATAAAAACAACTTACCACTGCCCCGCTCCTGCTTCTTCTGCTGCTCCGTCAGTCTGGCCGCCCGCTCCTCTCTATGGGAGAGACGTCAATGACGTCTCTCCCATAGCGCCGCACAGACACTAGAGGTCAATAACGACCTCTAGTGTCTGTGCCTGGAGCCGGCTGCAGCGGACGCCCACACAGCCCACGGCGTCTGCTGCAGGCGGGGAGCGGAGTGCGGGCAGGCGGCGGTGCCTGCGTGGTGACTGCGGCCGCGCCCCAAGGCCGCAGCGCCCCGGGCAAAGGCACTGCTTGCCCGCACCAAGGACCGCTCCTGGGTGTGCCTTTGGTGCAGCTGCCACAGCAGACTTTCAGAATGCCCAGCACTCCCCATCATTGCGTGCTTAGGGTTCCATAAATACTGCCTAATAATGCTGGGAACACACCTCAGTGCTGCCATGTCAGTGTAATAATATATTGTATTGACGTTCGCAGTACACGATCTGCCGTACAATGATGCAAAATATACATGCTTATTGTAACTACACTGCGTCGTCTGACCCATCTGATGTGCACCCCATGGACAGATACGTTGGGCAAACTTCCAACAGTTGTTTAACGTAAACTCTTGTAACGGGCGTGGTATGGTATGCCGGCGGCTGGGCTCCCGGCAACCAGCATACCGGCGCCGGAAGCCCGACCGCCGGCATACCGATAGCGTGGCGAGCGCAAAAGAGCCCCTTGTGGGCTCGCCGCGCTGCGTGCACCACGCTATTTATTCTCCCTCCAGGGGGGTCGTGGACCCCCCACGAGGGAGAAAAACTCGTTATACCGGCTGTTGGGATTCCGGCGCCGGGATCCTGACTGCTAAAACACACTACTTGGCTTTTGCCGGCCGGGAAAAAGCTGGACGGCTTTTTCCCGTGCCGGCATTGTAATGAACAGTGTGAGGACTAGTGTCCTTACACACTGCCCGGCTGCCGGGTTGCAGCCGGGTCTCACCACTGGAAGGTCCGGCTGCCGGGCGGGCGCCTGGCCGTCTTTGCAGCCAGTAAAGACGTGTGTGTGAAGGGGAGCTTTCACACACAACGGTTTTTTCCCAAGCCGTGTCTAATGCTGCGCATGCGCACAGCATCACACACGGCTCAAAGCCGTCCTGTGTGCGAGACTCTGCCGGTTTCTCCCGGATGGCAACAAGCCGGACAAAGTTTGTCCGGCTTTTTGCCATCCGGGAGGAACCGGCCAGTGTGTTACAGCCCTGACAGTCGGCAACCTGAAGACCACCCCTTGTAACTGTTGGTGGTATTTGTCAAGGTCTGGTGTAACTGGGGACATTTCCAGGGGCAAACCTTTAAAACCTGTGAATGTCCTTGAAAATGAGGGTTAGTTGGTAAGTATTTTGCATGACTGGCACCTGACCAGGGCTTACGGCAACATCCTCTTCTTATATTTTCCGCCTTCCCAGGGTTTTCGACATCTAACTTAGGGAGCTCTTACTTACTCCTCCTCCACCATTGGACTGACACCCTCTACTTTGAGCTGACTAATATTAGCTGACACAAAGGGACAGGGAGAGGACGTCGCTCACCGTTGCCATCTTTTTTTTTTTTTTAAATGGCACCATTAGCGAGCCCTTCATGGCTCGCAATGCAGCTTTTGAAAAGGGAGAATACAGCCATTGTGCCTGCCGCACTCCATTGAACCCTGCAGTAAAGGCTCCAGGCCTGCCAGCAAGCCCTACACCGGCTCGCTTCGTCAGACAGTACCGGGATCCGCACCACCGCCACTCTGATTATGTCCTGGCTTGCCGAGACTGGAGATCGGTCACCAGCTCCAGTCTTAGCAGCCTGCACACTACAATATTGGCCGGTGGTTGGGTCTCCTAGCTTTTAAGCATGTTTAAAAACTAGCTTTGCCACCACACATACATACAAAGGAATGGGTTAAAATAATAACAATGAGTCCAATTTCACTTACAGGTGTATACAGAATTAAATTCCTCACTTGCATAATTGAATGTATATTCAAAATGCCAATCTTTCATAGGCGGAGACCATGATGAGTTATTGTGCGCCATACACTGGCATTCAGCATGTTAATAGTATCAGTCTTGTAGAGAGTTGCAATAAAAAAAATGGGTCGTGGCCTCAAGCAGTGTTATATTTTGTAAAGGGAATGAGATCTATGGGCGGATTTAGTGATGTGATATTCATAGATTTCAGTAATTCTGATATTTACGTAAATCTCATGTTTAATGATGTGCATAGTCACAGATCTGGTCCTGTGACATGATTGACATGCTGCTGGTGTTTGGATGGCGGAGATGGTTTTTCTTTTGAGATGTGTTTTTACTATATTTTTAAACCTTTTGCCTGTCTGTTCGTTGTGGCATCACACAAAAACTACTGGATGAATGATTGCGTTTTCACTATTGTGTAGTTTGACCTAGAAAGAAACTGAGGTATATATGTGACATCAGGAAGAGGATCAATAAAGGAAAAACCAGAAGCTTGACACCTTGGGGGCCATTTCGACCTGTTTGCACGCAGCGGTTCTTCGCTGCTGTGCGAACTGGTCGGAACTGCGGCTGCGCGGCACCCGCATTGCGCAGGCGCATCATTGCCCGGATCGAAGAAAGGGATCGCAGGCGCGATCGCAAGAAGATTGACAGCGGGAAGGAGGATCGGGCGTCTACTCACCGTTTCTCTGACGTCCTAGTGGATGCTGGGAACTCCGTAAGGACCATGGGGAATAGCGGCTCCGCAGGAGACTGGGCACAAAAGTAAAGCTTTAGGACTACCTGGTGTGCACTGGCTCCTCCCCCTATGACCCTCCTCCAAGCCTCAGTTAGATTTTTGTGCCTGGCCGAGAAGGGTGCACACTAGGGGCTCTCCTGAGCTTCTTAGTGAAAGTTTAGTTTTAGTTTTTTTATTTTCAGTGAGACCTGCTGGCAACAGGCTCACTGCATCGAGGGACTAAGGGGAGAAGAAGCGAACTCACCTGCGTGCAGAGTGGATTGGGCTTCTTAGGCTACTGGACACCATTAGCTCCAGAGGGACCGAACACAGGCCCAGCCTCTGAGTCCGGTCCCAGAGCCGCGCCGCCGGCCCCCTTACAGAGCCAGAAGCAAGAAGAGGTCCGGAAAATCGGCGGCAGAAGACATCCTGTCTTCACCAAGGTAGCGCACAGCACTGCAGCTGTGCGCCATTGCTCCTCAGCACACTTCACACTTCGGTCACTGAGGGTGCAGGGCGCTAGGGGGGGGCGCCCTGAGCAGCAATAAAAACACCTTGGCTGGCGAAAATACATCACATATAGCCCCCAGGGCTATATGGATGAATTTTAACCCATGCCAGATGCCACAGAAAAACGGGAGAAAAGGCCGCCGAGAAGGGGGCGGAGCCTATCTCCTCAGCACACTGGCGCCATTTTCTCTCACAGCTCCGTTGGAGGGAAGCTCCCTGGCTCTCCCCTGCAGTTACTACACTACAGAAAGGGGTTAAAAAAGAGAGGGGGGCACTAATTAGGCGCAGTATAACAATACAGCAGCTATAAGGGGAAAAACACTTATATAAGGTTATCCCTGTATATATATAGCGCTCTGGTGTGTGCTGGCATACTCTCCCTCTGTCTCCCCAAAGGGCTAGTGGGGTCCTGTCCTCTATCAGAGCATTCCCTGTGTGTGTGCTGTGTGTCGGTACGTTGTGTCGACATGTATGAGGAGGAAAATGATGTGGAGGCGGAGAAATTGCCTGTAACAGAGATGTCACCCCCTACGGAGTCGACACCTGAGTGGATGAGCTTATGGAAGGAATATGTGACAGTGTCAGCTCTTTACAAAAGATTGATGACATGAGACAGCCGGCGACTAAGCCTGTGCCTGTCCAGGGGTCTCAAAAGCCATCAGGGGCTCTAAAACGCCTGTTACCGCAGATGGCAGATACAGACGCCGACACGGATACTGACTCCAGTGTCGACGATTAAGAGACGAATGTGACTTCCAGTAGGGCCACACGTTACATGATTGAGGCTATGGAAAATGTTTTTACACATTTCTGATAATACCAGTACCACTAAAAAGGGTATTATGTTGGGTGAGAAAAAACTGCCTGTAGTTTTTCCTGCATCTGAGGAATTAAATGAAGTGTGTGATGATGCGTGGGTTTCCCCCGATAAAAACTGTTAATTCCTAAAAAGTTATTAGCATCATACCCCTTCCCGCCAGAGGATAGGGCACGTTGGGAAACACCCCCTAGGGTGAATAAAGCGCTCACACGCTTGTCTAAACAGGTGGCACTACCGTCCCCGGCTACGGCCGCCCTTAAGGAACCTGCTGACAGAAAGCAGTAAAATGTATATACACTCACACGGGTGTGATACTGCGACCAGCAATCGCCTCAGCCTGGATGTGCAGTGCTGGGGTGGCTTGGTCGGATTCCCTGACTGACAATATTGATACCCTAGATAGGGACAGTATATTACTGACTATAGAGCATTTAAAAGATGCATTTCTATATATGCGTGATGCACAGAGGGATATTTGCCGACTGGCATCAAGAGTAAGTGCGCTATCCATTTCTGCCAGAAGAGGGTTATGGACAAGACAGTGGTCAGGTGATGCTGATTCCAAAAGGCATATGGAAGTATCGCCTTATAAAAGGGAGGAGTTATTTGGGGTAGGTCTAACAGACCTGGTGGCCACGGCAACGGCTGGGAAATCCACATTTTACCCCAGGTAGCCTCTCAACATAAGAAGACGCCGTATTATCAGGCGCAGTCCTTTGGGCCCCATAAGGGCAAGCGGGCAAAAGGCTCCTCATTTCTGCCCCGTGGCAGAGGGAGAGGAAAAAGGCTGCAGCAAACAGCCAGTTCCCAGGAACAGAAGCCCTCTCCCGTTTTCTGCCAAGTCCTCAGCATGACGCTGGGGCTTTACAAGCGGACTCAGGCACAGTGGGGGCCCGTCTCAAAAATGTAAGCGTGCAGTGGGCTCACTCACAGGTGGACCCCTGGATCCTTCAGGTGGTATCTCAGGGGTACAAATTGGAATTCGAGACGTCTCCCCTTCGCCGTTTCCTAAAGTCTGCTTTACCGACGTCTCCCTCCGACAGGGAGGCGGTATGGGAAGCCATTCACAAGCTGTATTCCCAGCAGGTGATAATCAAGGTACCCCTCCTACAACAGGAAAAGGGGTATTATTCCACACTGTTGTGGTACCGAAGCCGGACGGCTCGGTGAGACCTAATTTAAATCTGAAATCCTTGAACACTTACATACAAAGGTTCAAATTCAAGATGGAGTCACTCAGAGCGGTGATTGCAAACCTGGAAGAAGGGGATTATATGGTGTCTCTGGACATCAAGGATGCTTATCTCCATGTCCCAATTTACCCTTCTCACCAAGGGTACCTCAGGTTTGTGGTACAGAACTGTCACTATCAGTTTGTCCACGGCACCCCGGGTCTTTACCAAAGTAATGGCCGAAATGATGATACTCCTTCGAAGGAAGGGAGTTTTAAGTATCCCTTACTTGGACGATCTCCGGATAAGGGCAAGATCCAGGGAACAGTTGGTAGTCGGGGTAGCACTATCTCAAGTAGTATTGCGGCAGCACGGTTGGATTCTTAATATTCCAAAATCGCAGCTGATCCCGACGACACGTCTTCTTATTCCTAAGGATGATCCTGGACACAGTCCAGAAAAAGGTGTTTCTCCAGGAGGAGAAAGCCAGGGAGTTATCAGAACTAGTCAGAAACCTCCTAAAACCAGGCCAAGTGTCAGTGCATCAGTGCACAAGGGTCCTGGGAAATAATGGTGGCTTCCTACGAAGCAATTCCATTCGGCAGATTCCACGCAAGAACTTTCCAGTGGGACCTGCTGGTAAAATGGTCCGGATCGCATCTTCAGATGCATCAGCGGATAACCCTGTCACCAAAGACAAGGGTGTCTCTTCTGTGGTGGTTGCAGAGTGCTCATCTTCTAGAGGGCGCAGATTCGGCATTCAGGACTGGGTCCTGGTGACCACGGATGCCAGCCTGCGAGGCTGGGGAGCAGTCACACAGGGAAGAAATTTCCAGGGCTTGTGGTCAAGCCTGGAGACATCACTTCACATAAATATCTTGGAGCTAAGGGCCATTTACAATGCCCTAAGCCAAGCAAGACCTCTGCTTTAAGGTCAGCCGGTGCTGATCCAGTAGAACAACATCACGGCAGTCGCCCACGTATACAGACAGGGCGGCACAAGAAGCAGGAGGGCAATGGCAGAAGCTGCAAGGATTTTTCGCTGGGCGGAAAATCATGTGATAGCATTGTCAGCAGTGTTCATTCCGGGAGTGAACAACTGGGAAACAGACTTCCTCAGCAGAAGTCTTCCACATGATTGTAAACCGTTGGGAAAAACCAAAGGTGGACATGATGGCGTCCCGCCTAAACAAAAAATTGGACAGGTATTGCGCCAGGTCATGGGACCCTCAGGCAATAGCTGTGGACGCTCTGGTAACACCGTTGGTGTACCAGTCAGTGTATGTGTTCCCTCCTCTTCCTCTCTTACCAAAAGTACTGAGAATTATAAGACGGAGGGGAGTAAGAACTATACTCGTGGCTCCGGATTGGCCAAGAAGGACTTGGTACCCGGAACTTCAAGAGATGCTCACGGAGGACCCGTGGCCTCTACCTCTAAGAAGGGACCTGCTCCATCAAGGACCCTGTCTATTCCAAGACTTACCGCGGCTGCGTTTGACGGCAGCGCGGTTGAACGCCGGATCCTGAAGGAAAAAGGCATTCCGGATGAAGTCATCCCTACCCTGATCAAAGCCAGGAAGGATGTAACCGCAAAGCATTATCACCGCATTTGGCGAAAATATGTTGCGTGGTGCGAGGCCAGTAAGGCCCCGATGGAGGAATTTCAACTAGGTCGATTCCTGCATTTCCTGCAAACAGGAGTGTCTATGGGCCTAAAATTGGGGTCCATTAAGGTTCAAATTTCGGCCCTGTCAATTTTCTTCCAGAAAGAACTAGCTTCAGTTCCTGAAGTTCAAACGTTTGTAAAAGGGGTACTGCATATACAGCCTCCTTTTTGTGCCTCCAGTGGCACCTTGGGATCTCAATGTAGTTTTGGGGTTCCTAAAGTCACAATGGTTTGAACCACTTGAATCTGTGGAGTTAAAATATCTCACATGGAAAGTTGTCATGCTGTTGGCCCTGGCCTCGGCCAGGCGCGTGTCAGAATGGGCGGCTTTATCCTGTAAAAGCCCTTATCTGATCTTCCATTCAGACAGGGCGGAATTGAGGACTCGTCCTCATTTTCTCCCTAAGGTGGTTTCAGCGTTTCATCTGAACCAACCTATTGTGGTACCTGCGGCTACTAGTGACTTGGAGGACTCCAAGTTGTTGGACATAGTCAGGGCCCTGAAAATATGTTTCCAGGACGGCTGGAGTCAGAAAATCTGACTCGCAGTTTATCCTGTATGCACCCAACAAGTTGGGTGCTCCTGCTTCTAGGCAGACTATTGCTCGTTGGATTTGTAATACAATTCAGCTTGCACATTCTGTGGCAGGCCTGCCACAGCCAAAATCTGTAAAAGCCCATTCCACAAGGAAGGTGGGCTCATCTTGGGCGGCTGCCCGAGGGGTCTCAGCTTTACAACTTTGCCGAGCAGCTACTTGGTCAGGGGCAAACACGTTTGCAAAATTCTACAAATTTGATACCCTGGCTGAGGAGGACCTTGAGTTCTCTCATTCGGTGCTGCAGAGTCATCCGCACTCTCCCGCCCGTTTGGGAGCTTTGGTATAATCCCCATGGTCCTTACGGAGTTCCCAGCATCCACTAGGACGTCAGAGAAAATAAGAATTTACTTACCGATAATTCTATTTCTCGTAGTCCGTAGTGGATGCTGGGCGCCCATCCCAAGTGCGGATTGTCTGCAATACTTGTACATAGTTATTGTTAACTAAATCGGGTTATTGTTGTTGTGAGCCATCTATCCAGAGGCTCCTCTGTTATCATGCTGTTAACTGGGTTCAGATCACAGGTTGTACGGTGTGATTGGTGTGGCTGGTATGAGTCTTACCCGGGATTCATAAATCCTTCCTTATTGTGTACGCTCGTCCGGGCACAGTATCCTAACTGAGGCTTGGAGGAGGGTCATAGGGGGAGGAGCCAGTGCACACCAGGTAGTCCTAAAGCTTTACTTTTGTGCCCAGTCTCCTGCGGAGCCGCTATTCCCCATGGTCCTTACGGAGTTCCCAGCATCCACTACGGACTACGAGAAATAGAATTATCGGTAAGTAAATTCTTATTTTCCCAGGCGTGGTAAGGCGAACGCAGGCGTTTGGAGGGCGGATGTCTGACGTCACAGCCGGGACTTTCATCGATGGATCCGTCGCACTGGGTAAGTAACTGCAGGTCTAGTCTTGTTTTGCATTAAACTTTTTTAGCATAGCAGGGCTGCACAAGCGATCGCAGCCCTGCTATGCTAAAATACACTCCCCCATAGGCGGCGTCTAGTTGATCACACGGGCAGCAAAAAGTTGCTACGTGCGATCAACTCGGAATGACCCCCTTTGTGAAAATGCTCAGGGCTGCAGGTGTAGATCTCAAGACCAGCTGCTTCTCCCATGGACAGCTTTATATGGCTTGCTCACATGTTAGTAGCTCCAAGCATCTTTTTGTGTTAATCCCTAAAGGAAAAATTGCAAATATTGTTTACAATGAACTTTTGTGATCAATGTGCACGGGTTTGGTATGAAATGCCGGCTGTCAGGAGACCACCAGTGGCATCCCAACAGGGGTTGGTAAGTGCTGTAACCCTACCCTTACCCTCCCTTTTAGGTGCCTAACCCTAAAACACCCACCCCTTCCATTCCTGGCGTAGTGCTTACCATGGCCGTGGCGGATACGTTCCTGATTCCGTCTGTGTGAATTCCGGTGTCAACATTTTGTGTCGGGATTCCTGCATTGGGGTTGTATTGTCCCAACTGCCGGGATAGTAACCGTATCCCATGTGTACAATATAAAATATAAATTACAATATTAAATGGCGCTACTCTCTCTGTAAAATTAGTTCCACTGAGCAATAACAGACAACCACGCAAGCAAATGCTAGTATTTAATAAGTGGAGGGTTTTGTCAGTGAGATTGAAAACATAAGTAATATTGAATGCAGAGAAAGGTGTATTTTACATTTTAATATTATTGCCATCTTAAATCCTGCAAGGAAAACTGCTGGAAATCATTAATTTTGAAAACCTGGTGCTTGATAAATGTACCCCAGAGCTTTTTCTTCTGGACTTCTGGGTTACAGTCTCCTCCGGTGCTGGCATTCTGGACTCTCCTTAGGATTCTGGAAAACTGTGTGGTTTTGGATGGCATCACTGAGAGAACAAATTTGCTAAATTAAATAGTCCTGAATATCCTTAAAGAATTTTGTAGTTTGTGGTTGGCAATTTATTTTGTTTCTCTGTTGTTTCAAAGACAAAGAATGCCTCTGGATCTGTTGTCTGTATTCTGATATACATGATCCCGAATGCAAAAAATAAATTTTACTGGAGAAACTCTGTGTCTCCTTAGTAACTGGTGTGGCTCATTAGGTCTACAGTCATTAGGTCGACCACTAATGGTTGACATGCATAAGGTCGACATGGAAAAGGTAGACAGTAGGAAAGGTCGTCAGGGTCAAAAAGGTTGACACAATATTTATAAGTTTTTTTGTGTGTAATTTTCACAGTGAAAGCATGTGGAACCCCAATTAGTGTACCGCGTCCCATCACATGGCTCGATTCGCTATTCCCCTTTGTAGATGGTAAAGTATGAAAAAGTTGGTTAGAATGCTAACCTCCCCCCAAAAAAGCTATGTTGACCATTGTACCTGTCGACCATAAGCACTGTTGACCTTTTACATGTTGACCTATTAATTATGCCTACCTAATGCTGTTGACTTTTTCATGGTCGACCTATAGTCCGGATACTGGAGTAACACTAACAATTACTGGGGACTTTTGCAGTTGCGCAATGTTGGTGCAGAGCTGTCACATGGAGCTGGAGGACACTTGTGGAACCTTATACTATGCTCATATAATTATAACTGGGGTAGGGAGTTACAGTAGATACTGAGGGGATCATACAAAGAAGAAAATGACTTAAGTGGCTCCTCTAATAAATGATCGATTCACCTTTTCTACATTACAAGTATAAACTTACGCCTGCATTGACTGTAACTATGTCAGGCGGCTTTGGTAGCGACTTCAGTTCCGCAAGAAAGAGAGAGGCATATTTTCTGACAGACCCATATGAGCATAGCACATTCATGTACTGTTGTTTTGTGTTACAGGTCAGACGATACTTACACGAAACTGCAAGATGCAGTGGAGCTGGCGGAGCCTCATTTGTGGTAAGTTTACATTTTCAGACATAGTTCTATTTTCAGATTTGGGGGGTTATTCAGGTTTGTTAGCAATTGGACAGAACCATGTTGCACTGCGGGTGGGGCAGATGTAACATGTGCAGCGAGTTAGATTTGGGTGGGTTATATTGTTTCTGTGCAGGGTAAATACTGGCTGATTTATTGTTACACTGCAATTTAGATTTCAGTTTGAACACACCCCACCCAAATCTAACTCCCTCTGCACGTTATATCTGCCCCCCCCCCCCCCCCCCCCTGCAGCGCAACATGGTTTTGCCCAAAAAGTAATGGTATTGTGTTATATAGTGTGCCCTAAATACAGATTTACTAGCACCATCAAGTTAACTACTATACTTTTTTGTTCTTTGTGTTTTTATTTTTTTTTAAAGTTTATTTTTAATACATAAACATGGGAGGGGGGATACAACATGGGAAGGGTTAGATTACAACATAAAGTTAGTCTTGCAAACTAAAAGGCAGAGAATAAAGTCTCAGATGAAATTACAATCTGGATGCATGACCTAAATGTGGAAGTACTAGAAATCACAGTAGAAGTCTTTAGGGTGACGAAGGAGCGAGAGCAGAGCAAGAAGACCGGCACAAGGAGAAGCAGGAAGGTAGTATGACGGGAAGCGGGAATGGAAGGATGTTGATTAAGGAAAAGAGAAGGTGTAAAAAAGGGATGAAAGAGCCTGGCGGGAATTATGCAGAAAAACAATCGTGTGTTGGGGCCTCATGAAGAAAGATCCAGTGAGATCAAATATGGTTACATTTACAGTGGTGTTTGTGTAGTGTGCAGGTGATATGTGCTAGGTAATGTGTTCCATATGGAATTCTTTAGTGTGTTGGTGGAGGGGGTTCTGATTTTACCAGTATGCAGCTGTTCAGCAGTTGGTAGGATTAATTATCTGACAGTCTAGTGCCTGGGAGTGATTAGGTGCATTCTAGATCAGACTAGGTAGAAGGAAGTATGATAGGGTATAAATGGTGACTGATCCCAGCAGTACATTGGGCCTAATTCTGAGTTGATCGCAGCAGCAAATTTGTTAGCAGTTGGGCAAAACCATGGGGGTAATTCCAAGTTGATCGCAGCAGGATTCTTTTTAGCAGTTGGGCAAAACCATGTGCACTGCAGGGGAGGCAGATATAACATGTGCAGAAAGAGTTAGATTTGGGTGGGTTATTTTATTTCTGTGCAGGGTAAATACTGGCTGCTTTATTTTTACACTGCAAATTAGATTGCAGATTGAACACACCACATCCAAATCTAACTCTCTCTGCACATGTTAATCTGCCTCCCCTGCAGTGCACATGGTTTTGCCCAACTGCTAAAAAAAATCCTGCTGCGATCAACTTGGAATTACCCCCCATGTGCACTGCAGGGGGGGGGCAGATATAACCTGTGCAGAGAGAGTTAGATTTGGGTGGGGTGTATTCAAAATGAAATCTAAATTGCAGTGTAAAAATAAAGCAGCCAGTATTTACCCTGCACAGGAACAAAATAACCCACCCAAATCTAACTCTCTGCCAATGTTATATCTGCCCCCACTGCAGTGCACATGGTGTTGCCCAATTGCTAACAAACTTGCTGCTGCGATCAACTCAGAATGACCCCCATTGTACGAAGTTGTGAATGAAATACCAGTGCCGTCTAAAGGCCCATACCCACTGGGCGATTTTGAGCTGAAAGCAGCTCACTTTTGGTGTTTTGAGCTACTTTCAGCCCAAAACCTCCCAGTGTGCATGCACAAGCGATGAGCGCTGATGCACCCCCCCGCTTCATCGCCGGCGGTCGCCGTTCTTCATCTACTGGTATTGCCAGCAGAAGAACTGTGGGGTGGACGGCTTTCCATAGCGTCCTGCTATGAAAAGCCGTTCACCTCCGCGGACATCGCTGAACAGGGAGGAAAATCGCTCAGTGTGTATGCACCTGAGCGATTTTCAGCCCAGCGATGTCGGCGATCATCGCTGTGCATACACGCTGGGCAAAAGCTCTGTGTGTATGCACCTTAAGATGGTCATACACTAAAAGATTATTGTTCCACTAGTTGACTGGTTGGAATGATAATCTGCTGGTGTATGGGAGCAATGATAATCTGCTGCTTGCTCCCACATGCTGGAAAATGTCAGAAAACGGTCATTCCAACTAGCAGGAGAAATCAAACATGTTTTATTTCTCCCATCCAGTTGGGCAAAAATAGTTTGTGTGTTGAGAATGCTGGACACCTTCCCCCAACTGAACAATTTTAATAAAAGTAGGCACTGCTCATATATATGAGCGGGGGACAGTTCACAGCATGAATTAGTGAGGTAAATGCCCAAGTACTTAAGTTTTTGCCCAAGCACCATAGGAAATGTAATTGGCCGCCAGCCAGTGGAAAGCCAGTCTAAAGGCAATTACTCAGTTTTATTACAATTGATTTTAAAATTTGAAATATTGCTGTAAGTCTGCAATTCAGAAAGCAGTGGGAGGTAGAGTCAGGGTTTGAGAAGTGTGAGCAGGATGTCTTCAGCATACAGGGAAAGCTTGCAGTCACTGGGGCCCACCTGTATACGTGAAATTTTTGAGCTGAGATGGATTCTAGGTGTAAGAGGTTCCACAATGAAAGCAAATAAAATGAGCAATAGGGGACAGCCTTGACTCGTACCATTATTAACAGAGAAAGAATCAGAAGTGAAATTGTTTGCTAGAACAGACACAGCGGAGTAAAAAAAAAAAAATTACAATTGAGGCAATACCACACACAAAATTCTATGAATGCCAAAAGTTTGGAGGGTAATATGCACGAAAGACTAGTCTTAGGGTGTGTACACACGCTGAGATATTTTCTTTCGATTTTGACTATATAGTCAAAATCGCAAGAAAAGTTAGTGCAGATCACAAGGTGAAAGTCACCTTGCGATCCCGATGCGCGGTCCTGCCAGGTCGGCATCGCAAGAAAAGATAGACTGTGCAGGCAAGTCAATCCTTGCTAGATCGGGTTACTATCTAGTTCATCTCACATGTCAATGACATCTCACATAAGCCAAAATCTCACATAAGCCAAAATCGTAAGCACACACAGTCCATATCTCAAGAAAAGTTAGTCAAAATCGGTGGTGCTGGACTCTGGACAGTTCAAGGGAAATCGCAAGTGAAAATCGGGCATAGCAAGGATCTCACCGTGTGTACACACCCTTACCATGTTAAAGAACTTCTCCACATCTAAAGTTACCACCAGAGTAGGGAGGGACTTTATCTCCATTCGACTCCTAAGGGGTTGAAAAGGGGTAAAATGTTTCCTCCTGCTGTGCAATGTCCTGACCTAGAAACATGAAATTCAGGGAGTATATCCCTTCCATGACTTAAGCACCCATTAAGCAGGGTTTTTTCAAAATTTGACTCCTAAGGGGGTGAAAAGGATTGTTTCCTCTCGTCCGAGGTGATTGGTTGACAAAGCAACGTGTCCGAAGTGCTGTGGGACTGAAAGCTAATTGTCTAGGAAGAGTGGCTGCTTAAGAGGTGGGGCTGCTGTGCAGTCCAATATTCAAGTAGGGGAGCCACAAACAACTGCGAGTGATGTTTGGCAGCATTTTGGGTGGCAGCTGGTGTGCGCTGCAGTCTCGCCCACATCCAAAGCCACCCCTTAATTTGGATTTTACATTTTCTTGAGTATGGCAATTGAGTTTTTGAATTGATATCATCTTCAAGGACAATTTTTTAATTTTGGAGATATATAATAACTTTTTTTTTTTTTTTAAATGATTACATACATTCTGGACACACTGAAACTTTGCATTTTTCGCAAATGTAGCGAGTGTCTGGTAGTTTTTGTCGTGGCATCTTGGAGGATTCTTAAGATCCATGGTACAACCTTCTTACAACTTCTTGCATTTTTGGTGGTGTTTCCACGTTACATTTAGAAGGCCTTCCCCTTTGATGTTTTTGCCCATTTGAAAAATAAAATAAAAAGTAAAACGTACACGTATGTGTCGATGTCACTGAAGAGATTAAAGTGGAGATGGTGTCTCACACCATTGTCCCCATCACGAGAGAGGGAGCCTGCTTGTTCCAGACCCTCTCCATTTATGACACTCAGCTAATGGATAGGGAGGTGCGTGAGCGAATTGTGAGACACAAGGCGGACAACTGGGAGAACTTCACCAGCTACCCAGAGAACCTCCTTAACAAGTCCGAACCCTTTACTTATGGTGGTTTATTCAAACCAGTGGTAGCTGGGCAACTGTTAGAGTTTCAGTGTTTACCGCAATGGTGAGCTGTATGAGCGTTTCATTGCTGAACTTTTCCCAATGAGGAGGCTACGCTTTACGCAGGACCTCTCTAAGGCCATTGCAATGCATGCCTATCACATAAACTTCAAGTGGTGTGCACCTCTCCACCTCGCCCTCAGCCCCACTCCACCTCACACCTCTCACAGGCATCACCTCTTCCTGTCGTATAATTCACCTCCAATTCATTCATATTAAAAAATGTTTAAATATCTTAATTTAGGTAATCATGATACTGCCACACTCCTGTAACCCAGAGGCATAAAATTAATTAAGCATATTACTTAAGATGGGATGAAGGAAATGGAAACTGTAAATATCGAACGTCTACCGGGCACATCATCTGGTTTGCTATATAAATAAAGGTGATTATGTGTTATATACAGTATGGCCTGCTGACCTTGGATGAAATGGACCTGGTATGGGGTGAATCAGGGAGCAGATGATAACTGACTCCAAGTGGAATAAATGAACAGTCACCCCTTAATATTAATATTGGACAAATACATATGGAAAATTAAATTATAGGGGGGAGTTCAATTGAATGTGAGGTTTAACCTGCAAAAAAAACTTCATGGACCTCTAGCTCGATTGTGGATTACTGCGGGTATGCGTGCTCCTGTTTCCCATGGTATCCTATCTTAAAAAAAAAAAAATGCATGCAGGGTTTTCAGAGCAGTTCGTGAAAAAAAAAAAAAAAAAAAAAAAAAAGGATACTCAACGGTCTGGTGGTCTCCCCTCAATCTTTGCCCTAGGGAGGAAGCTGCTGGAAGGTAAGGGGGCTGCAGGAAATGTAGTTCTCCCATCTACCACCTTTGGGGACACACACACCCGAGTGTAAGACACTCACTCATACACACTGCTGCTGCAGGAGTCTGGATCCCGAGGTTGTAGAACAGGGCTGGCCAAACCGGTCCTCGAGATCTACCAACAGTTCATGTTTTCCAGGCCTCCTGGAGATCTGTAGAATTGTCAGATAGGAATGAATGCAGTACATCTTAATTAGTAATGACTACACCTGTGCACCAGCTAGGTGGTCTGGAAAATGTGAGCTGTTGGTAGATCTCGAGGACCGGTTTGGCCAGCCCTGTTGTAGAAGATGCCAAGTTCAAAGGTGAGTCACTAATTAAGCTAATTGGAAACTTCCAATTGCTTAATTAGTCCTTAGGGGGAGTGCCACAAGGGTGCCAGAGCAAGTCCCAATGATTTTCCTAAAAATTAAGATTTTTGGAAAAATCAGACTGGTGGTGTGAGACTTTTATAGAAGTCTCCACATCTCATTTTCTCTCCTCTAATTGAATCAGAATACCCTGCAGCTGGAGGAAAAATCCTGAATGTGAAGTTCTGTTCTAATGAGCTGATATTCATTTATTTTGTCCCTTACAGCATAGAGATACACCTTCAAACAACCCAGATACTCCCTTTGAGTTCACTGCTGAAAATCACAAGGTATGTGCACAAATAGGACACATTTGTTGTATGTTACAGTATATACCTTATTATGGCCCAGATTTATCAAGCCTTGGAGAGTGATAAATTGCACTGTGATAACCAACCAACCAGCTCCTGTCATTTTTCAAACCCAACCTGTAACATGGCAGTTAGGAGCTGATTGGCTGGCACCATGCAAATTGCATGGTGCCAGCCAATCAGCCTTGGAGAGTGCTAAATTAGCACTCTCCAAGGCTTCATAAATCCAGTGCCAGTATGTGTTCTAGTTTTTTACAATGCATTGTGGCAAAAAAACCCAGTATAAAATACAGATTGGTAGAGTTTGCAACTGAATGGCTTTGTTTATTTCTCTGACGTCCTAGTGGATGCTGGGTACTCCGTAAGGACCATGGGGAATAGACGGGCTCCGCAGGAGACTGGGCACTCTTAAAAGAAAGATTAGGTACTACATCTGGTGTGCACTGGCTCCTCCCTCTATGCCCCTCCTCCAGACCTCAGTTAGAATCTGTGCCCGGCCAGAGCTGGATGCACTTAGTGGGCTCTCCTGAGTTCACTAAAAAGAAAGTATTTGTTAGGTTTTTTTATTATCAGTGAGATCTGCTGGCAACAGACTCACTGCTACGTGGGACTTAGGGGAGAGAAGCAAACCTACCTGCTTGTGCTTCGAAGGCTACTGGACACCATTAGCTCCAGAGGGATCGAACACAGGGCCCGACCTCGATCGTCCGTTCCCGGAGCCGCGCCGCCGTCCCCCTTTCAGAGCCAGAAGACGGAAGATTCTGGAGAAAATCGGCGGCTGAAGACTCAGGTCTTCAATAAGGTAGCGCACAGCACTGCAGCTGTGCGCCATTGCTCCCACAGCACACCACACGCTCCGGTCACTGGTGGGTGCAGGGCGCTGGGGGGGGGCGCCCTGGGCAGCAATTAGTATACCTTAAGTGGCAAAATGCACATAATACAGTTCTAAACTGTATATGTGCCTAATCCCCCGCCATAAATATTATTAAAAAAGAGGGAGAAGCCCGCTGCTGAAGGGGCGGGGCTATCTTCCTCAGCACAGCCAGCGCCATTTTCTCTTCACAGCTCCGCTGGAAGGACGCTCCCCAGGCTCTCCCCTGCAGTATACACTACGGAAAGGGTAAAAAAGAGAGGGGGGGGCACATAAATTTAGGCGCAAATTGTGATATAAGCAGCTATTGGGGGAAAATTCACTTTGTATATAGTGTAAATCCCTCTGTTATATAGCGCTCTGGTGTGTGCTGGCATACTCTCTCTCTGTCTTCCCAAAGGACTTTGTGGGGTCCTGTCCTCAGTCAGAGCATTCCCTGTGTGTGTGTGCGGTGTGTCGGTACGGCTGTGTCGACATGTTTGATGAGGACGCTTACGTGGAGGCGGAGCAAGAGCCGATAAGTGTGATGTCGCCCCCTGTGGGGCCGACACCAGAGTGGATGGATATGTGGAAGGTATTAACCGACAGTGTCAACTCCTTGCATAAAAGGTTCGATGACGTAACAGCTTTGGGACAGCCGGTATCTCAGCCCGTGCCTCCCCAAGCGTCTCAGAGGCCATCAGGGGCTCAAAAACGCCCGCTACCTCAGATGGCAGACACAGATGTCGACACGGAGTCTGACTCCAGTGTCGACGAGGATGAGACAAATGTACAATCCACAAGGGCCATCCGATGTATGATTACGGCAATGAAAAATGTGTTGCACATTTCTGACATTAACCCGGTTACCACAAAAAAGGGTATTATGTTTGGGGAGAAAAAGCAGCCAGTGACTTTTCCCCCATCTGATGAGTTAAATGAATTGTGTGAAGAAGCGTGGTGTTCCCCAGATAAGAAACTAGTGATTTCTAAGAGGTTACTAATGGCGTACCCTTTCCCGCCAACGGATAGGTTACGCTGGGAGACATCCCCTAAGGTGGACAAGGCGCTCACACGCTTATCAAAAAAGGTGGCACTGCCGTCTCAGGATACGGCCGCCTTAAAGGAGCCTGCAGATAGAAAGCAGGAGGCTATCCTGAAGTCTGTGTATACACACTCAGGTACTATACTGAGACCTGCTATTGCTTCAGCATGGATGTGTAGTGCTGCAGCAGCATGGTCTGATTCCCTGTCAGATAACATTGATTCCCTTGACAGGGATACTATTTTGCTAACCATAGAGCATATTAAAGACGTAGTCTTATATATGAGAGATGCACAGAGGGACATTTGCCGGCTGGCATCTAGAATTAATGCAATGTCCATTTCTGCCAGGAGAGTATTATGGACTCGGCAGTGGATAGGTGATGCTGATTCTAAAAGGCACATGGAAGTTTTGCCTTATAAGGGTGAGGAATTGTTTGGGGACGGTCTCTCGGACCTCGTGTCCACAGCAACAGCTGGGATGTCGACTTTTTTTACCTCAGGTTCCCTCACAGCCTAAGAAAGCACCGTATTATCAAGTACAGTCCTTTCGGCCTCAGAAAGGCAAGCGGGTTAGAGGCGCGTCCTTTCTGCCCAGAGGCAGGGGTAGAGGGAAAAAGCTGCACCAGACAGCCAGTTCCCAGGAAGAAATATCCTCCCCTGCTTCCACTAAGTCCACCGCATGACGCTGGGGCTCCACAGGTGGAGCCAGGTGCGGTGGGGGCCTGTCTCCGGAACTTCAGCGACCAGTGGGTTCGCTCACAGGTGAATCTCTGGGTTCTACAAGTGGTATCTCAGGGATACAAGCTGGAGTTCGAGACGTCTCCTCCTCGCCGTTACCTCAAATCAGCCTTGCCAGCTACTCCCAAGCAAAGGGAGGTAGTACTGGCGGCAATTCACAAGCTGTACCTCCAGCAGGTGATAATCAAAGTTCCTCTCCTTCAACAGGGACGAGGTTACTATTCCACAATGTTTGTGATACCGAAACCAGACGGTTCGGTGAGACCCATTCTAAATTTGAAATCCTTGAACACTTATATAAGGAAGTTCAAGTTCAAAATGGAATCGCTCAGGGCGGTTATTGCAGGCCTGGAAGAGGGGGATTTTATGGTGTCACAGGACATCAAGGATGCTTACCTACATGTCCCCATTTACCCACCTCACCAGGAGTACCTCAGGTTTGTGGTACAGAACTGCCATTACCAATTCCAGACGTTGCCGTTTGGTCTGTCCACGGCACCGAGGGTGTGTACCAAGGTAATGGCCGAAATGATGATACTCCTTCGAAAGAAGGGAGTTATAATTATCCCGTACTTGGACAATCTCCTTATAAGGGCGAGGTCCAAGGAGCAGTTGTTGGTCGGAGTAGCACTATCTCAGGAAGTGCTACAACAGCACGGCTGGATTCTGAATATCCCAAAGTCGCAGCTGGTTCCTACGACGCGTCTGCTGATATTGGGCATGTTTCTGGACACAGAACAGAAGAAGGTGTTTCTCCCGGAGGAGAAGGCCAAGGAGTTGTCATCTCTGGTCAGAGACCTCCTGAAACCAAAACAGGTGTCGGTGCATCACTGCACGTGAGTCCTGGGAAAGATGGTAGCTTCTTACGAAGCAATTCTCTTCGGCAGGTTCCATGCAAGGAACTTTCAGTGGGACCTGTTAGACAAGTGAGGATCGCATCTTCATATGCATCGGCTGATCACCCTGTCCCCGAGGGCCAGGGTGTCTCTGCTGTGGTGGCTGCAGAGTGCTCATCTTCTCGAGGGCCACAGATTCGGTATTCAGGACTGGGTCCTGGTGACCACGGATGCAAGCCTCCGAGGTTGGGGAGCAGTCACTCAGGGAAGAAACTTCCAAGGACAATGGTCGAGTCAGGAGACTTCCCTACACATAAATATTCTGGACCTAAGGGCCATTTACAATGCCCTAAGTCAAGCAGAACCCCTGCTTCAAAACCAGCCGGTGCTGATTCAGTCAGACAACATCACGGCTGTCGCCCATGTAAACCGACAAGGCGGCACAAGAAGCAGGATGGCGTTGGCAGAAGCCACAAGGATTCTCCGATGGGCGGAGAATCACGTGCTAACACTGTCAGCAGTGTTCATTCCGGGTGTGGAAAACTAGGAAGCAGACTTCTTCAGCAGGCACGACCTCCACCCGGGAGAGTGGGGACTTCATCCAGAAGTCTTCACGCAGATTGTAAACCGCTGAGAACGGCCACAGGTGGACATGATGGCGTCCCGCCTCAACAAAAAGCTAAAAAAAGTATTGCGCCAGGTCAAGAGACCCTCAGGCGATAGCTGTGGACGCACTAGTGACACCGTGGGTGTACCAGTCGGTTTATGTGTTCCCTCCTCTTCCTCTCATACCCAAGGTACTGAGGATAGTAAGTAAGAGAGGAGTAAGAACTATACTCGTAGTTCCGGATTGGCCAAGAAGAACTTGGTACCCAGAACTACAAGAAATGATCTCGGAGGACCCATGGCCTCTGTCTCTCAGACAGGACCTGTTACTGCAGGGGCCCTGTCTGTTCCAAGACTTAACGCGGCTGCGTTTGAAGGCTTGGCAGTGGAACGCCGGATCCTAAACGGAAAAGGGCGTTCCAGATGAAGTGATTCCTACGCTAGGAAAGACGCTGCCGGAAGTTCAGACATTGTTAAGGGAGTGCTGCATATTCAGCCCCCTTTTTGTGCCTCCAGTGGCACCTTGGGATCTCAACGTAGTGTTGGATTTCCTAAATTCACATTGGTTTGAGCCACTTCAGACCGTGGAGTTGACGTATCTCACGTGGAAGGTAGTCTTGCTGTTGGCCTTGGCCTCAGCTAGGCGTGTGTCAGAATTGGCGGCTTTGTCCTGTAAAAGCCCATATCTGATTTTCCATATGGACAGGGCAGAATTGAGGACTCGTCCCCAATTTCTCCCAAAGGTGGTATCAGCTTTTCATTTGAACCAACCTATTGTGGTGCCTGCGGCTACTCGGGACTTGGAGGATTCCAAGTTGCTGGACGTAGTCCGGGCCCTAAAAATCTATGTTTCCAGGAGGGCTAAAGTCAGAAAAACTGACTCGCTGTTTATCCTACATGCACCCAACAAGCTGGGTGCTCCTGCTTCTAAGCAGACTATTGCTCGCTGGATCTGTAGCACGATTCAACTTGCACATTCTACGGCTGGACTGCCGCATCCTTAATCAGTAAAAGCCCATTCCACGAGGAAGGGGGCTCTTCTTGGGCGGCTCCCCGAGGGGTCTCGGCTTTACAACTTTGCCGAGCTGCTGCTTGGTCGGGATCAAACACTTTTGCAAATTTCTACAAGTTTGATACCCTGGCTGAGGAGGACCTTGAGTTTGCTCATTCGGTGCTGCAGAGTCATCCGCACTCTCCCGCCCGTTTGGGAGCTTTGGTATTATCCCCATGGTACTTACGGAGTACCCAGCATCCACTAGGACGTCAGAGAAAATAAGAATTTACTCACCGGTAATTCTATTTCTCGTAGTCCGTAGTGGATGCTGGGCGCCCGTCCCAAGTGCTGACTTCTGCAATACTTGTATATAGTTATTGCTTAACTATAGGGTTATTGTTCTGAGCCATCTGTTGAATGAGGCTCAGATATTGTTCATACTGTTAACTGGGTATAGTTATCACAAGTTGTACGGTGTGATTGGTGTGGCTGGTATGAGTCTTACCCTGGATTCCAAAAATCCTTTCCTTGTAATGTCAGCTCTTCCGGGCACAGTTTCCCTAACTGAGGTCTGGAGGAGGGGCATAGAGGGAGGAGCCAGTGCACACCAGATGTAGTACCTAATCTTTCTTTTAAGAGTGCCCAGTCTCCTGCGGAGCCCGTCTGTTCCCTATGGTCCTTACGGAGTACCCAGCATCCACTACGGACTACGAGAAATAGAATTACCGGTCAGTAAATTCTTATTTTTTTTTTTTTTAGGCCTTTCTAACTAACGAGATTTATAAGACATAACATTTGACCCTTTTTTTTTTTCCCCCTTAAAAGAGAATAGAAGTTATAGTTGGAAACTACCCAGACGGTCACAAAGCAGCGGCTGTGATCCCAGTGCTTGATTTGGCCCAGAGACAACATGGATGGCTGCCTATCTCTGCTATGAACAAGGTTTGATTGAAAGTGCATAGTGATATTAGTGTGTAAGTAACTTTGAGGGTTATGTAGTATTGCGGTGTTTATCGTGCTGCTATAGCTCTTATTGAGGCGAAGCAGAAAGCCATAACCCCCTCCCTTCTGGTGGTAGAAAACCCCTCCCCTCTGGTGATCCCTGCAACTCCCGCAGTGCATTAACTAGTCCTCCTGGCTGGCCCCAATGTTATATGTGATATCTTGTATGTAGTCAGACCGTCACAGATACTGCTGCACATACTGCCGATGCGTACTGTCCAACAGTGGTATCTCTGGCGATCCGACTTCATACAGTATATCACGTATGAGCATTGGAGCTAGCCTAAATGTGAAATAAGTGATAAGCCACAAAAGTGCACTTTTTGTGCGTTAGAAACATCTGTATGGTTTCCATCCCCATACAATGGTATGACAACAGCAAAATTGTTAGATGTTTGCCGATGCCGTAGCCAAAATTATTTTTTTTTATCTTCTTTCCCTTGTGCTAAAATTATTATATAGCCAGTTGGAGCGCTAATCATGAGAAAGATATATGCTGTAATATATATAATAAATATTATGTATCATACATCGCCATATTGGAACATATGGACGCAGCCCACTTTTCTCTGTGTGTACTCTGTACAAGCACACCTTGAGGACAGAGGTCATCCCACTGAAACGATGGTAGATATTTTCCAATATGGTGATGCATAATATTATATAAGCCTTTTTAATGCTCCTTCCTTTTTTTTAAATATTTTGTTAGAATCCTGGAAACCCGCCCACCTCACATTACATTTCTATATATACAGTATTACAAAATAAGTGACATTGTATGTGTCACTATTTGAAAGATAGCTCCTGCAGCCTGCCAGTTTGTTCTATTTTTTATTTTATTTTATTTTTTCTTTAGAGAATATGATCAGGGGTGAAATATGCTTTTGAATATAAGAGTTAATGTTATAAAATATTTTTCTAATTGGATTTTTAAGTTATAATCTTTTCAGGTGGCTATAACAGTTATTTATGAGACCGTTCTGATTCCTAAAATTCTACTAAGTACTTCCTTCAACCTTATAAATTAATGTAGGCCAAATTTCTCAGAACCCTAGGAAACTAATAGGGTTTCCATATGCATACTGTGCCTGATTGATTATTGGAAAAGAAACCCATATATCATCATTTAGAGCTACATGGTTTTCAGTTGAAACCCTTACAAGATGATTATTTTAACTTGATCAGTTTCTGGTGACACCACTTACTGAATGTTTAATAACAAATGGGATAACAATCCCTCAGATTTGGAGATATTCACTTTATAATTGCTTTATGGTCTGCTGCAGCTCTTAGCACTGTTCTTTTCCCTCATGTTTTCTATATTATGAGCCTAATTCAGATAGATGTAGGTGATTAGAGTTCATTAACTCATTAGCGCCTGGGTTCACTTGCTTTATTAGGTTCAGGGTGATGCCGAGATTAAGCATGTCGGCATCTGCTGAATGTCTATATGTGAATTGTCATCATTCTGCAGGGACAGGAGGGTTAGGCTTCAGGAGGGGAGGTTAGGCACTATGGGGAGGAGTTAGGGTAACTCACCACCAGAACCGCTGTCAGTCGTCCTGATGTCACTGCTGGAGCACTGCACCAGCTGTACCACATAAATACATTCTAACTACATTCTAACTACATTCTAAATGTCTATGTGGTCAATGTCAACATGCAAGGCATGTTGACATTACGTCCATTTCGATATCATCATTTTGACAAATGATACCACACCCCCACCCAAAGCGAAATATTGGATTTGGGTGGCGCGGTGTTAAAATAAAACCTAGGGTTATTTACCCGAGTGTGTCATTCACCTGATCTTCTGGTCCCCATGGAGCCTTCAGTAATCCAACCCTGCTCTGTTCTTTACTGCTACCAATGGCCTGTTTCATGTAGTTAAGGTTGTTCTGGATAGTCCTCCCCTCCACACTTCTTTCTTGCATACATAGGGATGTATTCAGGGAAGAGGCAATGACCACATCACTGCTATTTGAATAAAGGTCAGTTGTAATGATCTACAGAAAAGCAGCATTGTGTCACTGAAGGTTTTGTGCACCTTATCAGAATGGGGGAGAGGCTTGCACCAGGTGATTAATATGCCCGGATTTATACAGACATAGTAAACTCCACCCGAATGTACTTTAAAAGTGTTCTATAATTTTTGACATTGCCCCCAAGATAGTGCTCCACCCACCTATGTGGCTTTCAGTTAGTCAAAGGTGTGAGTCCGTTTTAGCTATTCAAGGAGATCGCTCTCTCTGTGTATATGCAGCGTATGTAGCATGATTAATTACACCCAGTCACTAGGGGCCAATTACAATCACCATGATGTTTGGCTGCACACAGATTTGCTTATTATAGTACCCTCAATGTACCTCATTATGGTACTACTTTTCCTGTGCACCTCTGTGGGGTGTGAGAAAAAAACAGTTTTATGGTAAGAACTTACCTTTGTTAAAACTCTTTCTGCGAGGTACACTGGGCTCCACAAGGATAGACATAGGGGGTGTAGAAAGAAAAGGGAAAGAATTAGCTGCGCCTACAGTGTTGTTAGTATACCAAATTTATGGAGAGCTGACAAACAAGAAAATGTATAAATATATTTATTAAAATAATAACACACCAATAAAAAACTATTACACAGATATGTAAAACTTCTAAATGTACATGTACTCTGAAAACCGTAGATATATCTAATGAGCAGTATCCACAGAAAAAATGTTGGAGCAATGTGTTGAATATTAATTCAGTGCAAATATAAGTTTGTAACACTGTTTTAAAATTGTAACATTAAACATCCATGCTTAATGAATTGTATCACTTGAAGGAAGTAACTCAATAGCAAAGATTAGCTACAGGTGCAGAGGCAACATGCACACTCCAGCTTGTAAAGACATATAAGTCCCGACAAAAATGATAGCAATTAGTGCTGTATAATTATCTGTCCTGGGGCTATGGACACCGAGCGTCCTCGGTGAAGTCCGCTACAGCTCACTAATTGTTTAAACGGTGAAAGAAAGAAATGAGCTGAGTTGCTCTAACAGAGGCTGCTGTATATTTACCAGCGTCTTTGAAGTGGTTTAGCCAGGAACTTCAGGTAGTCTCCCAAGGGCTGAGGAGAATCCTTTAATGTCCACTTATAGAAGGTAACCAGTGTTAGTAATCAGAAGTGCTGCTGACTGGGTAAATGAGCCGTGCAGTGGCTGTGGCCAGGAAAGCCGTGTGCTGGCTGTTTACACGGAGAAACCCTTGGGTACCGTGATACAGCGCTGTTACAATTTTAAAACAGTGTTACAAACTTATATTTGCACTGAATTAATATTCAACACATTGCTCCAACATTTTTTCTGTGGATACTGCTCATTAGATATATCTACGGTTTTCAGAGTACATGTAAATTTAGAAGTTTTACATATCTGTGTAATAGTTTTTTATTGGTGTGTTATTATTTTAATAAATATATTTATACATTTTCTTGTTTGTCAGCTCTCCATAAATTTGGTATACTAACAACACTGTAGGCGCAGCTAATTCTTTCCCTTTTCTTTGTGCATAAACTAACAGAGGCACATACACAGTGCTTCTTTGGCTGTGCCCCACTGTTGTTTGAACCACTTATCAATATTTCTAGGCGCTTCAAGCAGATTTGTTTGTGTTTTTGTTTTTTCCTTCTTTTGTGTATTCTGATAGGGGGTGTAGAGTAGGATCTTGATCCGAGGCACCAACAGGCTGAAAAGCTTTGACTGTGCCCAGAATGCATAGCGCCGCCTCCTCTATAATCCCGCCTCCCTGCACAGGAGCTCAGTTTTTAGTTAACCAGCCCAATGCAGTAGCAGGAAAAGAGACAGCGGTTAGTAGCCACATACACCACACTCTCACGACAGGAGAAGTGTCAGCGGCTAATGCCATACCAACCCAAAGAAGCTAAGTGCGTCAGGGTGGGCGCCTTGTGGAGCCCAGTGTACCTCGCAGAAAGAGTTTTAACAAAGGTAAGTTCTTACCATAAAACTCGTTTTCTGCTGCGGGGTACACTGGGCTCCACAAGGATAGACATAGGGGATGTCCTAAAGCAGTTCCTTATGGGAGGGGACGCACTGTAGCGGGCACAAGAACCCTGCGTCCAAAGGAAGCATCCTGGGAAGCGGCAGTATCGAAGGCATAGAACCTTATGAACGTGTTCACTGAGGACCACGTAGCCGCCTTGCACAACTGTTCAAGGGTCGCACCACGGCGGGCCGCCCAAGAAGGTCCCACAGACCGAGTAGAATGGGCCGTAATGTGAGCAGGAGCCTGTGCAATCGCCATTCTATTCCATCTGGCCAAAGTTTGCTTATGAGCAGGCCAGCCCCGTTTGTGAAATCCAAACAGCACAAAGAGAGAATCAGATTTCCTAATAGAAGCAGTTCTCTTCACATAGATACGGAGAGCCCGTACCACATCCAAAGACCGCTCTTTGGGAGACAGATCAGGAGAAACAAGTGCCGGAACCACAATCTCCTGGTTAAGGTGGAATGAAGAAACCACCTTAGGTAAATATCCGGGATGAGTCCTAAGAACCGCCCGGTCACGGTGAAATATCAGATATGGGGAACTACAGGACAAGGCACCCAAATCCGACACTCTTCTAGCTGAGGCAATAGCTAGCAGAAACACCACCGTAAGGGAAAGCCACTTAAGATCAGCTGAACCAAGAGGTTCGAACGGAGACTCTTGTAACGCCTCCAAAACCACCGACATTCCCAAAGAGCCACAGGCCGGACATAGGGAGGTTGGATACGCAACACACCCTGAGTAAAGGTATGCACATCAGGTAAGGTCGCAATTTTTCTCTGAAACCACACCGACAAGGCAGATATTTGAACCTTGAGGGAGGCCAGACGCAGGCCTAAGTCCGGGCCCTGCTGAAGAAAGGCCAACAACTTGGATGTACTAAACTTGGAAGCGTCATAATCGTTAGATGCGCACTAAACAAAGTAAGAATGCCAGACCCTTTAGTAAATCCGAGCCGAAGCCGGTTTCCGGGCCCGCAACATAGTTTGAATGACCGCCTCAGAAAACCCTTTAGCCCTTAAGACGGAAGCTTCAAGAGCCATGCCGTCAAAGACAGCCGGGCTAGGTCCTGGTAGACACAGGGGCCCTGAACGAGGAGGTCTGGGCGTTGTGGAAGTAGAATTGGACGCTCTGACGATAGGCCTTGCAGGTCTGAGAACCAGTGCCGTTTGGGCCACGCTGGAGCTATGAGAAGCAAAATTCCTTTTTCTTGCTTGAACTTCCGAATTACCCTGGGCAGGAGTGACACCGGAGGGAACACGTACGGCAGCCGAAACCTCCACGGCACCGCCAGCGCATCCACGAATGCTGCTTGAGGATCCCTTGTCCTTGCTCCGAAGACCGGAACCTTGTGATTGTGTCGAGACGCCATCAGATCTGGATGGAGGCCCCACTCGCCGGCATGTACGTCCTGACGACTGAGAAAGTCCGCTTCCCAATTCAGGACTCCCGGAATGAATATTGCCGATATGGCCGGTACGGTTTCAAGTGCCGCCTTGATGATTTATGTAAGCCACTGTGGTGGCGTTGTCCGACTGTACTTGAACAGGACGGTTCTGAAATAAATGCTAGGCTAGGTGCAATGCATTGAAGACCGCACGCAATTCCAGAATGTTGATCGAGAGGAGGGATTCCTCCTTGGTCCACCGACCCTGAAGAGAGAGTTGCTCCAGCACCGCGCCCCAACCTCTTAGACTGGCATCTGTCGTCAACAGGACCCAGTTGGATATCCAGAAGGGACGTCCCCTGCACTATTGTTGGTCCTGGAGCCACCAGAGCAGCGACAGACGGACCTCCGGAGTCAATGAGAACATGTGAGACCTGATCCGGTGAGGCAGGCCGTCCCACTTAGCTAGAATTAGCTTCTGGAGGGGGCGAGAATGGAATTGAGCATACTCCACCATGTTGAATGCTGAGACCATGAGGCCCAGCACCTGCATCGCCGAATGTATCGACACTTGCGGACGAGAATGGAAGCAACGAATCCTGTCCTAAAGCTTCAGGACTTTCTCCTGAGACAAGAACAACATCTGGTTGTGAGTGTCCAATAGCGCTCCCAGGTTCACCATGCTCTGAGCAGGGACCAGGTAGGATTTCTTCCAGTTGATGAGCCACCCGTGGGCTTGTAGAAACCGGACAGTCATATCCAGATGACGTAGGAGAAGTTCTGGGGAATTTGGCAGGATTAACCAGTCATCCAGATACGGCAGTATCCTGACCCCTTGACGGCTGAGCACCACAGTCATCACCGCCATAACTTTGGTGAAGACTCGCGGACCCGTAGTTAAACCAAAAGGTAACGCCTAAAACTGGTAATGGAGATTGACAATCGCAAACCTCGGGTATTGCTGATGTGACGCTGCTATAGGAATATGCAGGTAAGCATCCTGTATGTCCAGGGAGACCATGTAGTCCCCAGGTTCCAAGGCCAGAACTATAGAGTGAAGGGTTTCCATACGGAACTTGGAAACCTTCCCAAACCTGTTCAATGCCTTGAGGTTTAGAATGGGCCGGGAGGACCCATTCGGTTTCGGGACTAGAAACAGCGGAGAATAGTACCCCCGGCCCCTCTGCGCAAGAGGCACCTGTACTACGACTCCTGTATCCAGGAGGGTCTGTACCACCGAATGTAGAGTGTTTGCCTTTGTCTGGTCCAACGGGACGTCTGTCCGGCAAAATCGATGAGGGGGTCGGTTTTTGAAGGCTATGGCGTAACCTCGAGTGACGACTTCCCGTACCCAGGCATCTGAAATAGTCTTCAACCATTCCTGGGTATACCCTAGAAGCCGGCCCCCCACCCTGGGATCCCCCAGGGGGAGGCCCGCCCCGTCATGCGGCAGGCTTATCGGTCTTGGAAGCTGGCTGACGGGCCGCCCAGGCTCTTTTGGGCTTTGGCTTACCAGGTTTGGAAGTGCGGGCCTGTTTTACCTGAAAGATGAAAGGGGCGAAAGGAAGTACCTTTAGCCTTCGACACAGAAGGAGCGGTACTTGGCTACTGCCAAAACTGCCTGTCTGCCAAGTCAGCCACAATCTTATTTAAGTCCTCCCCAAACAGAATATCTCCCTTGAAAGGGAGTACCTCCAGGGTTTTTCTAGAGTCCAGATCCACAGACCAGGATCTCAGCCACAATATCCGGTGAGCCAGGACTGATGTAGTAGAGGCCTTGGCTGCTAGGATACCGGCATCAGAAGCCGCCTCTTTAATATAGTGAGAAGCTGTGACAATATATGACCAGCATTGTCTAGCATGGTCAGAAGAGATTTCAGCTTCTAACTCTAAGGCCCATGCTTCAATAGCCTCTGCAGCCCATGTTGCTGCAATAGTGAGCCTATGTGCAGCACCCGTGAGGGTGTAAATCACTTTCAGACAACCCTCCACACGTTTATCCGTAGGCTCTTTTAGAGACGTGACTGTAGTGACAGAGCTGAGGAAACCACCATCCTAGCCACATGAGTCTACTGGAGGAGGCATTTCCCAATTTTTAGACGGCTCTGGTGCGAGGGAATAGCGAGCCAGCATCTTCATTTGAGGCACAAACTTCTTACCCGGGTTTTCACAGGGTTCCTGACGTATATCCACTAGGTGGTCAGAGTGAGGTAAAACTTGTTTAACCACCTTCTGACGCTTGACCCTATCTGATTTCTTAGGAGGGACGGATGGCTCGGGATCATCCGTAATCTGTAAAATCAACTTAATAGCCTCCAAAAGATCAGAATCTGTGGGGTCAGTGTAAGTGCCATCTTCATCAGACGAGGTGTCAGTGACAGCAGTGGATTGTGAGGAGATAAGAGCTCGGTTAGAGGACCCCTTGGGCTTAGGCGAGCGAGGGTCAGACTTTTTAGTAGTCAGGGACTGGTTCAACTTCTTCAATTGAGCAGATAAATTGTCCGCCCACGGCGGGTTAGCTGCAGGGACCACATACGGTTGCATCGGCATAGGGGGTCCCATAGGGGGTGTTAGTTTATTAACTAGCATATGTAGAAGCGTGGAAAAAGCAGCCCACGGTGGGTCATTATGTACCTCCGTTGCCACAGTTCCACTGGGGGGCAAGGAGCCCCCAGAACCAGAGCCCACAGCTGCTATATTCTCCTCATAGGGATCTGTGGCTTCAGCTTCAGCAACACCGGCAGTGTGTTCAGCCCCAGAACCATTACCCTCAGAAGCAGACATGATATAACTTACAGTATCAGGTAACACAGTACAATTGGCAGCAGCACAATACCTCTTACCCAAACCCCTGCGCAGTGTAGTCAGCACAAGCAGAGATATAGGAGAGATATGGTGACTAAAATCACAGAGAAAAATACAAGTATAGTATATCTAGTGAAAATCCTATATAAATATAAAACCTGACGCACCAAGCCCCCTCAGGTTATAGAATATAGGGATAGCAAGTTGAGTAAGACACGAAATGGAAACCACTCAGCAAGCTAATGCACACACAAATAGTCACAGTCTGTACAATGCAGAGGTTATTACTAACAATACTGCTGCACTGGACTAGCTTACATAGCTATGTAGTCAATAGATATAACACTGCAAAGTAAGAACTGGATGTATATCACAGGGTAATTGTACTAGAAAACCCTGATTAAATGCACTCTTTCTTAACTAACACTGTCTAAAAGGCAGGTAGAATACTTAAGTGTCATGTAAAGGCACAGCGCTGACAACCAGGCGGCTTTACACAGGAGGATTTGCCCAAGCAGTCCCAGGAACAGTGTAGCTGAGAGAAATGACGCCCAGACACTGACCGGGAGTGAGGGAGAGACAGATATGCAGCTCCAGGGCGGGAACATTTGCAGGAAATGGCGCCCTGGGGCTGGGGGAGGGGCTCCAGGTCTAAGCCTTATCCCCCTGCTGGCAAAACCACCGGGTACTGTGGGCTACTATTAAAATGGTTTTAAGGGAAAACCTGACCTGCACCCATGCCCTGGTGATCTAGTGGGATCGCCTGTACTGCCACAGTGTCAACCGCCAGCGCATGTTGCCCGCCTCCCACTGACCGCGCCGGATCGCGATAAAGTACGGGTCCCGCAAGCAGGACCCACTTACCACCTCCCGAAGCGCGGCCACGCAATCCCGGAGAGCCCCCGTCGTGTGTGCCTGACCATGAAGAAAACTAGAGCCTCCTGCTGTAGTTACCCGGCAACCAGGGCTCAGGAGTGTACAGCGCCGCTGGGGAGAGCTGGAGCTGCAGCAGTGAATGTCTCCTGACATTTACACACCGCTGTTGCCCTTGTAGTCTTCACTTTTTCTTCAAAAAAGCTCTTCTTAGGGCTGCCTGGAGCAGCCCCTCTGTTATGTGCCTGCTATCTGCGGCACCAACTACAAAACTGAGCTCCTGTGCAGGGAGGCGGGGCTATGCATTCTGGGAACAGTCAATGCTTTTCAGCCTGTTAGTGCGTTGGATCAAGATCCTACTCTACACCCACTATGTCTGTCCTTGTGGAGCCCAGTGTACCCCGCAGCAGAAAAGCAGTGATGTTGCTGGCTGTGATATGCCGTTCTAGAATGGCACATCATGGCCATAGCTTTTATTTCCAATCACTCACTTGGTGTCTTCAAATTAACTGGTAAGTTTAGGAGTATTTGCTATAACCTATAGATCAGAACATTGTTACACACAAGATGATGCTGTATGGTAATTAACATGAATCTCTATAACTAAAATGCCTTTCATGGCTATTTTAATTAAATGAATTGGTAGTTTCAGTAGAGGCTCTCCTTTGTCTGTTTTAATTGCTGTTGTGTATATGGCTTTCATTCCATGGCTGTATGTGATGGACTAGTCTGTCCCATCCTAGAAACTGCAACAAGGGGGATCCAATTTAGAGCGATTCACCTGGTAATGCACGGGACAGCTATACAAATTCAAGCAGCATACTTTTCCAAAATACCAAGATTTTAGTGGGTCTTACGTTATAGGGTATGGCATTGCTACTAAGCAATTAGGAGTTCACATAACTACAATTTCTTAACAGACCAGTTTAAAAGGAAAAAAAAAGAAAAGAAACGCGTGTGATGCATGGGACTTATTTTTTGGACTTTATATTCACTTTCTGGAGAATCGCCCTTTACTGCATCAGTCAGAAAGGATCCCAAGGGAAGCTGTGATTTCAGCAGAATCCTTACACTAAACCAAATATGGGGTCAGGCTCTCAGGAGAACACCCATCTTTGGTAGCCTTGTTGCCCAACAGTTACTGGAGATCTATCTTTGGCTAGTCAGTACATCCTAGCTACTACATAAGATAGTTAGCGGGAATCTTAGCAGGTATCCTTAACCTGCAAAGTAGTGTTTGTGATCTGACTGCTGCTGGGCTAAGGACGGTGGAAGTGGCCTTTTCAACATAGTCAACCTGGTTTACATACAGCCCCCAAGAGGGCTTCTTCATGAAAGTCTGCATTTTGGTAAAATGAGGTTTGGGGTATATTTATGGTAACAAGAGAAGTGATCATTTTGTTAACGGTCTTTTTAGTTGAAATAGCATAAAATCACACAATCTGGGGGACGTTTCTGATAATGAACTCCTACAGAGTTAACTGCAAAGGTTTACTGGTGTTCCACAGCAGGTAATTAGCCCTTCTGTCTCCTAATTATGTCAGGTGCACTATAATTTAAGAATCTAAATACTGCTATCAGTTAGCACTGAAAAGTCCAGATTTTGGTGTAATTAAATGTAACTATAAGTGCATAGTACTACTGACCTGTAGGTGTCTGTAGCAGAACGATTACATTTTATATCCTGCACATACGATAAAAGTTTGTCCTAGAAGAGCGTCCACAGACCACAAGTCGCTCCTCACTTGCAGAGGCAATTGTGTTTAATTTGGGCAGGCCGTCCTTTATCAACAACACCCTAAAAACACGAGAGCTTACTTTGACTGAAGCAGACATTGGGGAAATGTGTTGATCACCTGGACAATAAAATATTTTACATTTATGTTTAATTACTTAATTCTTCACAAAACCTGGCTGCAAATGGCTGATTAATCCGACCTAACCTTGCTAAAAGATTAATCAGCTATCAATCAGGATTGTGATAAAATATAGTAAAATGAGGATGATATAGGGCCATAATCTGACAGCACTAAACTGGATTCATAGGGTACACCACTTGTTCCTGATGCTGAACACCTCAATCTGTCCCACAGTTCTGTCAGGTATGGGTCATTAGGTCAACATGAACAAGGTCAACATGGGAAAAGAACGACATGAGTTTTTTTCAAAAAACATTTTGTGGTGTTGTTATCTTCGTAAAGTGACGGGGAACCCCCATTAGTGCACCGTGTCCCCTTGCATTACCGTTCCCAATTGTAGTCCACGTGGATCATAAAGTATGAAAAAGTTCAAAAAATGTAAAAAAAAAAGTGAAAAACCTTTTTTCATGTTGACATAGTGACCATGTCGACCAATATCCCGTTCTGTCAGGAGACCGACTGTCACATAACCTCCCCTACATCCCGCGCTCTCACAATCCCGATGGTTTGCATGCCGACCAACAGGGACTATTCCCACTTGTGGGTGTCCGAGCCTGCAAGGGACCTATTGCGCTTGCACCCCCTTCCTCATCCCCTCTTTCCTTTCGGGATTCTGCTGATCCCAGCAGCATACCGCCGGTCAAGCATACCACACCCGTTGTATACATAGTGAATTTCCTGACTGGAAATCAGTTCTTGAAGCATTATCATTCGTAATGGCAACCTTTAACATTTGTGACTCCTCTATACACCCTGAGTTTGGTTGATCATTTTTGATGATAATTAGAGCAAGTTGTCCAGGCTTGGTATTACCTCTAAATCTGCCTTTGAGGCAAGCACTGTTGTCGTGAACTAGAGTGGGGTTAGGTATACAAGGGATAAACTACAGATGGATAGGTTGGCAAAGATGTGAGCGTTTTTTGTAACTTTATTACCAGACAAACAAGGCCCCTGGTATAAAATAAATTCATACGCAGCACTGTAAAGGGCTGTTTTAAAGGTGAGTGTTGCTGTGTTTTCAGGTGGCTGAAGTGTTGGAGATGCCTGCCATGCGAGTATATGAAGTAGCAACTTTCTATACTATGTTCAACAGGAAACCAGTAGGAAAATACCACATTCAGATTTGTACAACAACACCTTGTATGCTTAGAGATTCTGATTCCATTCTACAGGCTATCCAAAAGAAACTCGGTAAGTCAAGTCTCATGTGAATGTTATATGTGTCACGCAATTAATTGGCCCCCGTACATGTGATGTGAGTTGTCCTATCCCACCCCAGATTTATGGATTAGTGTACACAACACTATGGGACTATGAGCAAAAATCTGCCAGTGACGTAAGTGCAGCATATAGTCACACTTACACCCGCAAGTTAACTGGATTGTACCCTTATATTGTGATCAGCTAGTATAGCAATGTCTTTTTTTTTTTTTTTTTTCCCCCTTCAAAATAGTAGTACTGTATTTGTAATAACTTTTAAGTTGACTGTGAAGCTTACTAGTTGCCACTGATATACCCCTTTCACACTGACAGAACCGGGTCACACCCGGGAATGTGTTCCCAGACTCATCCCGGGAATGTCCCCTTTCACACTGCGCTTAGACCTGGGATCAACCCGGGACAGCCCCATTTATACTGATCCCGGGAAATCCCTGCAAATGCATATGTATGTCATTAGAAATGGACATTTTTCTGGCTCACATAGATGAGGTCACAATAGGCAAGCAAAGGGAGGATTGAAGCCTGCTCACAGCATTGCAGCAGTCATGGCCAATGCAGTACCAGTGTGTATGCCGGAGCTCGGGATTCTTTGTGCTTTACAGCTTGTCACACTGTGCAGTATACTGTCCAGGTCGCCATGTTGCCTGTCTCCTCCGCTCTGCGCTTTCCAGGGCTTCTCCTCCGCTTTCCCGGGCTCTGGATGATGACATCTTTTCTGAGCCCAAGAAAGCACCAATCAGAGGCATTTTTACAGTCCCGTGTACAGAATACTGAGAAGGGCACATTCACACTGCGCGGCATCTAATGAGCCACACCAGTTACTATGGAGACACTCGCACCCCTTTCAGATTGACAATAGCCGGGTCGCACCCGGGAATGTGTACACGGGTGCTTCGCAGGTGCGACCCCTTCAGACTTGCGGCCCGACCCGGCATATTGCCGGGTTGGTGACGTCACCGCTGATGCTACCGGAGGCGGTGCTTGGAGATCATCTCCAAGCACTGCTTCCTCCTATGCATAGAACAGGTGTCGGGTCACCTTGATGCATGCATCCCGGGTCGATTCCGGCTTCAACCCAGGTCGAGACCTGGTATGAAGCGCCGGGACGCTCGACCAGGGATATTCTTTCAGTACCCTTTCACACTGAGCAAATTCCCGGGTTGATGTGCGTTCTGTGCAATAACCCGGGAAATATTTGTCCGTGTGAAAGGGGTATTAGTGGCATTCACCACTGAGGCGATGTGCAGCTTTGACTGTGCATCTAAATGTAAATATCAAGTTTATTTTTTATAAGGTCACTGTAGATGGGCATTAGTCTGTCACAAAATGCATTTTATAAAACAAATATTTAGTATGTGACTCGCACTGGAGAGAAAGAAACTGACAATGCTGTGGTACTTTAGGCAGGCTAACTGTGTCTTCTGATAACAGGCATACATGTGGGGGAGACCACTCCTGATAATATGTTCACACTGACAGAGGTGGAGTGTCTTGGCGCCTGTGTAAATGCACCAATGGTACAAATTAATGATAGCTATTATGTAAGTATTATTTTAAACCTTTAATCTTTTAATTCATAATTTGTCATTTGGTTTCTAGAATAATTTTATCAGACTAACATCCAGAAAAGTTGAAAAATAAACTTGTCTAGAAACTTTAGGTTATAAGTTTTCTGTGAATATCCCATTATTAAAGCTCCGATATTGTCTGGCAGGTAGGCAGTTAACATCCTGGCTGTCGGGACCACGGCGGTCAGGATACAGACTTAAGGTGGGTACACACTATTAGATATATCTGCAGATCAATTGATCTGCAGATATATCTATGTACGGATCGGGCAGTGTGTTGTGCATACACACAGCCCGATCCGTCGGGGGACTGACGTCATGAACTGGGCGGGCGGGCGCTCGCGCCCGCCCAGTTCACCTGTCAATCACCGCCGGCTGCCGCAGCATGTGTACGGGCGGTCGGACGACCGCCCCGTACACACACAGCGACGGGCCAATACATCGGTAGATATATTGGCCGTCGGCTGTGCTGCGCGGCCGACGCGATACGTCTGTGAACGACGGAGTTCACAGACGTATCGCCCGTACACACTGGCCGACGGTCCCGCGATGTATCGGCCGTTCAAGAGAACGGCCGATACATCGACCAGTGTGTACGGGCCTTTATGAATCCTGACACCTGGCAAAATGCCGGCAGTCGGAATACCGACACCACCCGAGGGGGAATATACCGGGCCCAACACATAGCGAGCCCTCGAGGGGGACTGGCTACGCTCGCTGCCAGGATACCGCCGTCTGTCCTATCTACCTGGTTTGTTTTCAACAAATACATTCTTAAAGAAGATGTTCTCTTTTAGACAATGCTTCTGAGTATTGGCCTGAATATCTGTGTGCTGATGTTTCCTAATCACCCTTCCTCATTGTTTAACCTCTTTCCCCCCAAGACTGCTCAAAAATCAATTTACATTTTTTTTTTAAAAATTGAAGTATAGAATATATCTTTAAAAATGGTTTTTAAATATTTTATTGATAAACAAAAAAAAAATAAGAATTTACTTACCGATAATTCTATTTCTCATAGTCCGTAGTGGATGCTGGGACTCCGTCAGGACCATGGGGAATAGCGGGCTCCGCAGGAGACAGGGCACATCTAAAAAAGCTTTTAGGTCACATGGTGCGTACTGGCTCCTCCCCCTATGACCCTCCTCCAAGCCTCAGTTAGGTACTGTGCCCGGACGAGCGTACACAATAAGGAAGGATCTTGAATCCCGGGTAAGACTCATACCAGCCACACCAATCACACCGTACAACTTGTGATCTGAACCCAGTTAACAGTATGATAACACAAACGAAGTAGCCTCTGAACAGATGGCTCACAACAACAGTAATAACCCGATTTTTGTAACAATAACTATGTACAAGCATTGCAGACAATCCGCACTTGGGATGGGCGCCCAGCATCCACTACGGACTATGAGAAATAGAATTATCGGTAAGTAAATTCTTATTTTCTCTAACGTCCTAGTGGATGCTGGGACTCCGTCAGGACCATGGGGATTATACCAAAGCTCCCAAACGGGCGGGAGAGTGCGGATGACTCTGCAGCACCGAATGAGAGAACTCCAGGTCCTCTTTAGCCAGAGTATCAAATTTGTAAAATTTTACAAACGTGTTCTCCCCTGACCACGTAGCTGCTCGGCAAAGTTGTAATGCCGAGACTCCTCGGGCAGCCGCCCAGGATGAGCCCACTTTCCTTGTGGAATGGGCCTTTACAGATTTAGGCTGTGGCAGGCCTGCCACAGAATGTGCAAGTTGGATTGTACTACATATCCAACGTGCAATCGTCTGTTTAGACGCAGGAGCACCCAACTTGTTGGGTGCATACAATGTAAACAACGAGTCAGATTTTCTGACTCCAGCTGTCCTTGAAATATATATTTTTAATGCTCTGACAACGTCCAGTAACTTGGAGTCCTCCAAGTCGCTAGTAGCCGCAGGCACCACAATAGGCTGGTTCAAGTGAAATGCCGAAACCACCTTAGGGAGAAATTGAGGACGTGTCCTCAATTCTGCCCTGTCCGAATGGAATATCAGATATGGGCTTTTGTATGACAAAGCTGCCAACTCCGAAACTCTCCTGGCTGAAGCCAGGGCCAACAGCATGGTTACCTTCCATGTAAGGTATTTTAAATCTACCGATTTTAAAGGCTCAAACCAATGAGATTTGAGAAAATTTAGAACCATGTTCAAATCCCACGGTGCCACTGGAGGCACTATTGGGGGTTGTATATGTAGTACACCTTTGACAAAAGTTTGTACTTCAGGCACTGACGCCAATTCCTTCTGGAAGAAAATTGATAAGGCCGAAATTTGAACTTTAATGGACCCCAATTTGAGGCCCATAGACAATCCTGCTTGCAGGAAATGTAAGAATCGACCCAATTGAAATTCTTCCGTTGGAGCCTTCTTGGCCTCACACCACGCAACATATTTTCTCCAAATGCGGTGATAATGTTGTGCGGTCACTTCTTTCCTGGCTTTAATTAAAGTAGGAATAACTTCCTCAGGAATGCCCTTCTCTTTTAGAATCCGGCGTTCAACCGCCATGCCGTCAAACGCAGCCGCGGTAAGTCTTGGAACATACAAGGTCCCTGCTGAAGCAGATCCCTTCTTAGAGGTAGAGGCCACGGATCCTCCGTGAGCATCTCTTGAAGTTCCGGATACCAAGTTCTTCTTGGCCAGTCCGGAGCTACCAGTATTGTTCTTACTCCTCTTTTCCGTATAATTCTCAGTACCTTTGGTATGAGAGGCAGAGGAGGGAACACATACACTGACTGGTACACCCACGGTGTTACCAGAGCGTCCACAGCTATTGCCTGAGGGTCTCTTGACCTGGCGCAATACCTGTCCAATTTTTTGTTGAGGCGAGACGCCATCATGTCCACCTTTGGTTTTTCCCAACGGTTCACAATCATGTGGAAAACTTCTGGATGAAGTCCCCACTCTCCCGGGTGAAGGTCGTGTCTGCTGAGGAAATCTGCTTCCCAGTTGTCCACTCCCGGGATGAACACTGCTGACAGTGCTACGACATGATTCTCCGCCCAGCGCAGAATCCTTGCAGCTTCTGCCATTGCACTCCTGCTTCTCGTGCCGCCTTGTCGGTTTACGTGGGCGACTGCCGTGATGTTGTCGGACTGGATCAACACCGGCTGACCCTGAAGCAGCGATTTTGCCAGGCTTAGAGCATTGTAGATCGCTCTTAGCTCCAGTATATTTATGTGAAGAGACGTCTCCAGGTTTGACCACACGCCCTGGAAGTTTCTTCCCTTTGTGACTGCTCCCCAACCTCGTAGGCTGGCATCCGTAGTCACCAGGACCCAGTCCTGTATGCCGAATCTGCGGCCCACTAACAGATGGGCAGTCTGCAACCACCACAGGAGAGACAACCTTGTTCTCGGTGACAGTGTTATCCGCTGATGCATGTGCAGATGCGATCCGGACCATTTGTCCAGCAGATCCCACTGAAATGTTCGTGCATGGAATCTGCCGAATGGAATCGCTTCGTACGAAGCCACCATCTTTCCCAGGACTCTTGTGCATTGATGTACTGACACAGTTCCTGGTTTTAGGAGGTTCTTGACAAGTTCGGATAACTCCCTTGCTTTCTCTTCCGGGAGAAATACCTTTTTCTGAACCGTGTCCAGAATCATGCCCAGGAACAGCAGATGTGTTGTCGGGGTCAATTGAGATTTTGGAAGATTTAGAATCCACCCGTGTTGCTGAAGCACTACTTGTGTTAGCGCTACACCGACTTCCAGCTGTTCTCTGGACTTTGCCCTTATCAGGAGATCGTCCAAGTAAGGGATAATTAATACGCCTTTTCTTCGTAGAAGAACCACCATCATTTCGGTCATTACCTTGGTAAAGACCCGAGGGGCCGTGGACAACCCAAACGGCAGCGTTTGAAACTGATAATGACAGTCTTGTATCACGAACCTGAGATACCCTTGGTGTGAGGGGTAAATCGGGACATGTAGATAAGCATCTTTTATGTCCAAGGACACCATGAAGTCTCCTTCTTCCAGATTCGCTATCACTGCTCTGAGTGACTCCATCTTGAACTTGAATTTCTTTATGTACAGGTTCAAGGATTTCAGATTTAGAATAGGCCTTACCGAACCGTCCGGTTTCGGTACCACAAATAGTGTGGAATAATACCCCTTTCCCTGTTGTAGGAGGGGTACCTTGACTATCACCTGCTGAGAATACAGCTTGTGAATGGCTTCCAAAACCGACGTCCTTTCTGAGGGAGACGTTGGTAAAGCAGACTTTAGGAACCGGCGAGGGGGAGACCTTTCGAACTCCAGCATGTAACCCTGAGATACTATCTGCAGGACCCACGGGTCCACTTGTGAGTGAACCCATTGATTGCTGAAAATCTTGAGTCGACCCCCCACCGTTCCTGAGTCCGCTTGTAAAGCCCCAGCGTCATGCTGATGGCTTTGTAGAAGCCGGGGCGGGCTTCTGTTCCTGGGCAGGGGCTGCTTGCTGCCCTTTCTTACCCTTTCCTCTGCCTCGCGGCAGATAAGACTGTCCTTTTGGTCGCTTTTTATAGGAGCGAAAGGACTGCGGCTGAAAAGACGGTGTCTTTTTCTGTTGGGAGGGGGTCTGAGGTAAAAAAGTGGATTTGCCGGCAGTTGCCGTGGCCACCAGGTCCGAAAGACCGACCCCAAACAATTCCTCTCCTTTATATGGCAATACTTCCATATGCCTCTTGGAATCCGCATCACCTGACCACTGTCGCGTCCATAAACTTCTTCTGGCAGATATGGACATCGCGCTTACTCTTGATGCTAGAGTACAAACATCCCTCTGAGCATCTCGCATATAAAGGAAAGCATCCTTTAATTGCTCTAGAGTCAATAAAATACTGTCCCTATCCAGGGTATCAATATTTTCAGTCAGAGAATCCAACCACACTACCCCAGCACTGCCCATCCAGGCTGAGGCTATTGCCGGTCGCAGTATAACACCAGTATGTGTGTATATACTCTTCAGTGTAGTTTCCAGCCTCCTATCTGCTGGATCCTTGAGGGCGGCCGTATCAGGAGACGGCAACGCCACTTGCTTTGATAAACGTGTGAGCGCCTTATCCACCCTAGGGGGTGTTTCCCAGCGCGCCCTAACCTCTGGTGGGAAAGGGTATAATGCCAATAACTTCTTGGAAATTAGCAGTTTTCTATCGGGGTTAACCCACGCTTCATCACACACGTCATTCAATTCCTCTGATTCTGGAAAAAATACAGGTAGTTTTTTCACCCCCCACATAATACCCCTTTTTGAGGTACCAGCAGTATCAGAGATCTGCAAAGCCTCCTTCATTGCCGTGATCATATAACGTGTGGCCCTATTGGAAAATACGTTTGTTTCTTCACCGTCGACACTAGATTCATCTGTGTCGGTACCCGTGTCGACTGACTGAGGTAAAGGACGTTTTACAGCCCCTGACGGTGTCTGAGACGCCTGAACCGGTACTAACTGGTTTGCCGGGCGTCTTATTTCGTCAACTGACTTTTGTAATGTGCTGACATTATCACGTAATTTCATAACTAAAGCCATCCATTCCGGTGTCGACTCCCTAGGGGGTGACATTACCATCATCGGCAATTGCTCTGCCTCCACACCAACATCGTCCTCATACATGTCGACACACACGTACCGACACACAGCAGCCACACAGGGAATGCTCTAATCGAAGACAGGACCCCCTAGCCCTTTGGGGAGACAGAGGGAGAGTTTGCCAGCACACACCAAAAGCGCTATAAATGTATATAAACAACCCTAGAAGGTGTTGTTTACTATATATGCGCTCTTAATATATAAATATCGCCAATTTATGCCCCCCTTCTCTTTGTTACCCTGTTTCTGTAGTGCAGTGCAGGGGAGAGACCTGGGAGCCTTCCTCACCAGCGGAGCTGAGCAGGAAAATGGCGCTGAGTGCTGAGGAGAATAAGCTCCGCCCCTTTTTCGGCGGGCTTTTCCCCGGTTTTTAAGAAACTGGCCTGGGTTAAAATACATACATATAGCCTTAATGGCTATATGTGATGTATTTATTTTGCCACTAAAGGTAATTATATTGCTGCCCAGGGCGCCCCCAGCAGCGCCCTGCACCCTCCGTGACTGAGTCAGTGAGCCGTGTGACAACAATGGCGCACAGCTGCCGTGCGCTACCTTCAAGAAGACTGAGGAGTCTTCTGCCGCCTGCTTTCCGGACCTCCGTTCTGCCGTCTATTCAGCGTCTGTAAGGGGGATCGGCGGCGCGGCTCCGGGACGAACCCCAGGCTGACCTGTGTTCCGACTCCCTCTGGAGCTAAGTGTCCAGTAGCCTAAGACTCCAATCCATCCTGCACGCAGGTGAGTTGGAAATCTCTCCCCTAAGTCCCTCGATGCAGTGATCCTGTTGCCAGCAGGAATCACTGAGATTGAAACCTAAAAAAAAACTTTTCTAAACAGCTCTTTAGGAGAGCCACCTAGATTGCACCCTCTCGGACGGGCACAAAAACCTAACTGAGGCTTGGAGGAGGGTCATAGGGGGAGGAGCCAGTACGCACCATGTGACCTAAAAGCTTTTTTAGATGTGCCCTGTCTCCTGCGGAGCCCGCTATTCCCCATGGTCCTGACGGAGTCCCAGCATCCACTAGGACGTTAGAGAAAAAATCCTTGGGGGTGTTGTGCAAATACCCTTCCCTCCATATCTCCCTATGGGGTAAATGTATTATACCCGCACTACTTATGCTGGTATAACACTTCCTGCTTCACCTCTTTACTGAGGCGAAACAGGAAGCAGCAGATGAGATGTATGAAAAGTCCCCCCTCCAGCGATCGCTGCAAGAGCACATAGTGCATTAGCTTACTGCTGATGCGCTGTCTCTCCCTGGCTGGCTCAAGTGTGCATGTGTGAGATCTCATATGCAGCCCGGAGCCGGCAGCCACCACAGCGCTGTCCCTGGCTGTAGTGTATGTCTAAATCGATAGCTGCAGGTGTTCTTACATTGCCCCTCACATCGGCATGTAATATCTTTTAGATCGCACCAATCATGCACCGTTGCTGTAACACATGGAGAAGAAGTTGTATCAGCGCACATAACGTGTGCTGATACCACTTCTCCACCATAACGATGTTTCTTACATCCACCCCTATGACCCTATTGTAATAGTATCTCCAAACTGCATGTGGCAATAGAACTCCCAGTGGCATTATCCCCCGACAGTGTACATAGACCATCACCACCATGTATCACTGTAAATGTATAGATAATCCACTTCTCACCATACTGCAGAGCACGGCGGAGTGTATGGGGGGACAGATTGTTAGCCAGATATTGCTCGGATGGGTGAGGTATGAAGTTCTCCTCTTTGTACTTTTGTTCCCCACAAAGGACCTGAGTTTAGTTCACACAGAGGGGGTTATTCAGAGTTGTTAGCAAACCCAAAAAAGTTAGCAATTGGGCAAAACCATGTTACACTACAGGTGGGGCAGATTTAACGTAGAGATTTAAATTTGGGTGGGTCAAATTGTTTCTGTGCATGGTAAATACTGGCTGCTTTATTTTTAAGGTGGGTACGGCGATGTGCTCGGTGAGCGACATCACCTAGTGTTTCCCCAGCCGTGTGGGCCGACATACACACTGTGCGATGTCACTAATGATATTGCACAGTGACGTCATACCGCGACCATCTGGAACATGCTGTTTTGGGCAATGAGTACAAATTGAGCTGCGTGCACGGCCGACACCGAGGGTCATTAACAACCTGCGGGGCCATGCATCGCTTGTCGGTGGCGGCATAGGGTCTGGGACTGAGGGTCGACAGCACAAAGGTCGACACGCCTTATGTCGACGCCAATTGTCGACACGCCTTAGGTCGACATGGACAAAAGGTCGACATGGACAAAAGGTCGACAGGAACAAGGTCGACATGGAAAAAGGTCGACATGAGTATTTTATGTTTTTTTGGTGTCGTTTTCTTCGTAGTGTGACTGGAAACCCCAATTAGTGCACCGCGTCCCCTCGCATGGCTCGCTTCGCTCGCCATGCTTCGGGCATGGTGCCTTCGCTCCGCTACCGCTTCGCTCGGCACACTTTACCGTTCCAATCGTAGTCCACGTGGATCGTTAAGTATGAAAAGGTTCAAAAAAAAGAAAAAAATCGTGAAAAACTCATGTCGACCTTTTTCCATGTCGACCTTGTTCCTGTCGACCTTTTGTCCATGTCGACCAATTGGCGTCGACCTGGAGTCCGGATACCGCGGCATACACACTAGGCGATATAGTAAATGATGTCGCTTAGGAAGGGTCAAAATGAGCGACGCCATTTACTTTATCGCTAAGTGTGTACCCACCTTAACACTGCAATTTAGATTTAATTTTGAGCACGTCACCCAAATCTAACACACTCTGCACATGTTACATCTGCTCCACCTGAAGTGCAACATGGTTTTGAAAGGTTTGGGGAATACCGCACAGGATATGCTAGAGATACGATTTATATAATTTTACTAATACCAAAATTATGAAATAACAAGAAAACAACTAAGTTTTCTGGTTTTTAAACAGTTTGGTGGTGCACCCTGAGTCAGTGTTTAGAACATCGAACAACGAGGAGAAAAGAAGACTCTTTTTTGGGTGCACTCTTAATTTGAACAATATATAGACTTGAACAAGATGAGATATAATATTTAAAATCAATTTTTATTAACACAAATTAAGATATTTAGTGGTTAATGAGAGAAAGAGTAGTCAAAAAACGAAAACAATATAAACAATTAGCAAAATTGCTGATATGAAAGTGATGTTTATGCAGTCCTGGCTGGCGGCGTTAGATCTAAATACGGTAAATTAATTGAATATTTACATATTAGAATATTTGAATGGTACGTTCTACTGACAAAGATCAAAAAAGTTGTGACCCTGTCCTATACTGGTGCCAGTAATATGCTTTAATGAAGAAGTGCAAATGAATAGAAAGAAAAGCAAAGGAAATGAGAGAGCAGAGTGAATCTGCTGTCAGTGTTAGACACTGAGCATGTGGGACCAACGCGTGCTCTACTAAACTGAGTATTCCTCAATGGTCCCCCACTTGAGTACTGACCCAGCCCAACACTGATTAGCTTCCAAGTTCGGACGGTTTTGGGCGTTTCCAGTGTGGTGTGATAGTAGGGAAATTGAAACGCCAATGGGAAGCTCTGGAATCACTGATAAGAGTTCACGAATTACATAGTATCAAAGTAAAGTGACAGAAGTTAACTGATAGAAGAAATTAGATGGATCTGCTGCCAGTGTTAGACGGGGATATACCCAGAATCAGTGGTGAGAGTCCATGAAATTAAATATAGATGGAAGCAAAGAAGAGGAGTACACATTGGTACCTATATCAGTTGAATGATATAGAATTCTCAGAAGACTGATCAGAATTAAACAACCATACAAATATGCAGTTGCTGAATTTGGTCAAAATAGTAATGTTGTTACTAGATAAGATGCTGGATTGTAGTCCAATATGTGCAGAATGTGATCTCTATAATTACGTTATTCAGGTATCAGGTGTCGTGTCCTTACCCAAAAATAAAATTCCAACTGGGTTAATACTAGGTACAACAACGGTACTGCAATCTCTATATTAATACTCGATATAAAGAATAGACGTTTCTGATGGTAGTATTCTTCTAAATAAACAGTGCAAGATAACAATGTACCCAGTAATATTGCTGTAAAAAGAAGAACAAGAGGGCAGGGGGGGGGGGGGGGAAGGAGCAAGGGTTGCATGAGTCATGTATACAACATGATATGCAATCTCAGTGAAAGATGCAATGTATTACAAGAAACTAGTCCCTGTAGAAAAACAGAACTAGAAACGAAGATAATATTGAAGCAGGTATAAAGACAATGTGCTCAATAAATGTAAATATCACAGCGCATGTGTAAATATTGCTAATCTTGTAGCCAGTATAAAGACAATGTGCTAAGTAAGTTTCAATAACACAGTGCATGTATAAAGACAGTGTGCTGAATAAATTTCAATATCTCAGCGCATGTATCAATCCCAGCGTATATTGCTAATTGGGAATAAATGAATGAGATCAGAGAAAAAACCTTTGGGATTTTTATGATACAAACGTATCTATTTTAAATAATTAGCAGGAGATATAAATGCTGACTCAAACCAGCAGGGGATGATAGATGTCCAATCTGTGCGGGTCTCAAGCTGATCGTGACGGATAGGAGAAAGTTTGGATATTACCCGCGATGACTGGATGTAGTGACCTCTTCCACCACGCTGAGGTCTTGTTCTGAAAGGTGCCGCCGGCCCGGCAGCCCCAGACAGGTGCAGGAACACGTCCGCTAATCAGTTCAAGCGTGGTGATGTCGGAAGAGGCACGGGACTGCCGCTGGAGAGGAGAAGGAGAACGTCCGATGCTCCGGCCAGCCGAAGTGAAGCGCTGTCATAGGAGGCACAGGACACGGGTGGGTGAGAAGAACGTCCGCTACTGCAGTCAGCCAGGACAATAGGTGAATTCGGAAGACGCGTTTCACCCGCCCGCCGGGCTTGGTCACTTCCTGTAATGGGCTGGGTCCCTGCAGGCTTTTAAAGCACATGAAGCTGGTTTGGATCCAATCACTGAAAGGGTGTGTCCCTTGATTGGCTTCTGATATCCTCTAATTCAGAGGGAATGTTTGCGATCAAGGCTTGTCAGGGGGGCCCATCAATAATATCATATAAGAAAAGGGAATGCAAAGAAAGGAAAAACAAAAACAAAATAAATAACAATTAAAGTTAAAACACAACCATGATGAAAAGTTCATATTAGTTTGTAAGTCTGTATGTAATTACATACAGGTTTAGTACTATTAATTGACAATTATATGATAGCATTAGCTCAATAATAATTACTGCAGAAATTTAGGCAGTGCTCATAGAATAGCAGTGAGGTGTCTCCAGAAAGACCAGAACAAATAATGATAAATAATAATAACAATAACTAAATTACAGAAATGCAGGTGTATGATAACTACAAAAAAGTGAATACTGCTTGAATTTAAAGGAAGAATGTTGTGAATACAACGGGTACTGAAGTTGGGTATAAGAAAGTGAAACTGATTGGAGTGCAGCAGGGTGTAAAAGCACCCTATTGGGCCTATTGAAAGTTATGACAGAGGATGAAAGAGGAGCAGAATGGAATAGAATATAACCAATAAAGTAGATAGAGATACATGGATAAAAAAATAAATAGATAAATAAATGTGGGGGATCAATGTGGTCTATTTTTGGTAGTTATTTCTGGCTCATAATTGGAGCGAGGGAGTGAATATACTATGATGTGGGAGTGGGAAGGGAGTGAATATCCTATGATGTGGGAGTGGGAAGGGGGGGGGGGTTGGGGTTAGGAAGGAATAAGGGGGGGGGGGGAGTGGACAGGGAGAAAAGGGAGTGAACTAGAATAAGAAAAGAAAGAAGGGAAGAAAAAAGAGAAAAGAAGACTGCAGCTTCTAAATCTAGATAGTGTAAAATGAGCGTAATGTGTGCAGCCATTATAGTGGGATACTGTCTGTTGGCAGGTGTGCATGCATCAGTTAAACGTGGTGTGCTTCAAAATTGCACAAATACAGATAGATGTGGAAATAATGAAGATGAGGTATGCTGATGGCATGGTGATGCTAGGTGTGGGGAAAGGGAATGTACCTCTGTGATGGAGTGAGAGAGGGGAGGAGGAGTGATGTTTTAATAGAACAAATTGAACAAGTGATGGTTGTGGATGCAGAAGGGAGGGGTGGAGGGAAAAGGAAAATGGAAGAGGGTCGATGAAAACATGGTTTTGACCAATTGCTAACTTTTTTGGTTTGCTAACAACTCTGACTAACCCCCAGAATTCTGGGGCACGATTTTGGCAGGATGATTACTCCCTGGGAGCCATGCTAGCAGGAGGAAAGCGATTCTGCACGTTTCCTCATTGACAGCAGTGAGACTACCGCATTGGGTGCGACCAATGTCTGAAAAAGTGCAGCTGGTTTGCAGCAACATCCCTTATTACCTCGCCAGTTAAGTGGATAAATGTCTCTAGATTAGATGACCTGAGAGAGTAATCAGACTTTGGTCCAGGCTCTTATTGCCCTGCAAGCACCTGAAGTCCTATTGAGAATTGCGTATTTACAACTCTGCTTATATCGATTATTTTTACTTCATAATTTTACATTTAGAAAATAAGAATTTACTCACCGGTAATTCTATTTCTCGTAGTCCGTAGTGGATGCTGGGAACTCCGTAAGGACCATGGGGAATAGACTGGCTCCGCAGGAGACTGGGCACTCTAAAAGAAAGATTAGGTACTATCTGGTGTGCACTGGCTCCTCCCTCTATGCCCCTCCTCCAGACCTCAGTTAAGGAAACTGTCCCGGAAGAGCTGACACAACAAGGAAAGGATTTGGAATCCAGGGTAAGACTCATACCAGCCACACCAATCACACCGTACAACTTGTGATAACCATACCCAGTTAACAGTATGAACAACAACTGAGCCTCAGCAACAGATGGCTCATAACAATAACCCTTTAGTTAAGCAATAACTATATACATGTATTGCAGAGAGTCCGCACTTGGGACGGGCACCCAGCATCCACTACGTACTACGAGAAATAGAATTACCGGTGAGTAAATTCTTATTTTCTCTGACGTCCTAGTGGATGCTGGGAACTCCGTAAGGACCATGGGGATTATACCAAAGCTTCCAAACGGGCAGGAGAGTGCGGATGACTCTGCAGCACCGAATGAGCAAAGGCAAGGTCCTTCTCAGCCAGGGTATCAAACTTGTAGAACTTAGCAAATGTGTTTGAACCCGACCAAGTAGCAGCTCGGCAAAGCTGTAAAGCCGAGACCCCTCGGGCAGCCGCCCAAGAAGAGCCCACCTTCCTTGTGGAATGGGCTTTTACCGATTTTGGATGCGGCAATCCTGCCGCAGAATGAGCTTGCTGAATCGTGTTACAGATCCAGCGTGCAATAGTTTGCTTTGAAGCAGGAGCACCCAGCTTGTTGGGTGCATGCAGGATAAACAGCGAGTCAGTTTTCCTGACTCTAGCCGTCCTGGCTACATAGATTTTCAAAGCCCTGACTACATCCAGTAACTTGGAGTCCTCCAAGTCCCGAGTAGCCGCAGGCACCACAATAGGTTGGTTCAAATGAAACGCTGATACCACCTTAGGGAGAAATTGGGCACGAGTCCTCAATTCTGCCCTGTCCATATGGAAGATCAGATAAGGGCTTTTACATGACAAAGCCGCCAATTCTGACACACGCCTAGCCGAAGCCAAGGCCAAAAGCATGACCACTTTCCACGTGAGATATTTTAGCTCCACGGTCTTAAGTGGCTCAAACCAGTGGGATTTCAGGAAATCCAACACAACATTAAGATCCCAAGGTGCCACTGGAGGCACAAAAGGGGGCTGAATATGCAGCACTCCCTTAACAAACGTCTGAACTTCAGGCAGTGAAGCCAGTTCTTTTTGAAAGAAAATAGATAGGGCCGAAATCTGGACCTTTATGGAACCTAATTTTAGGCCCATAGTCACTCCTGACTGTAGGAAGTGCAGGAATCGACCCAGCTGGAATTTCTCTGTAGGGGCCTTCCTGGCCTCACACCAAGCAACATATTTTCGCCGTATACTGTGATAATGTTGTGCTGTCACGTCTTTCCTAGCCTTTATCAGCGTAGTAATCACTTCATCCGGAATGCCCTTTTCCGTTAGGATCCGGCGTTCAACCGCCATGCCGTCAAACGCAGCCGCGGTAAGTCTTGGAACAGACACGGCCCCTGCTGTAACAGGTCCTGTCTGAGAGGCAGAGGCCATGGGTCCTCTGAGATCATTTCTTGTAGTTCTGGGTACCAAGTTCTTCTTGGCCAATCCGGAACGATGAGTATAGTTCTTACTCCTCCCTTTCTTACTATCCTCAGTACCTTGGGTATGAGAGGAAGAGGAGGGAACACATAAACCGACTGGTACACCCACGGTGTCACTAGTGAGTCCACAGCTATCGCCTGAGGGTCCCTTGACCTGGCGCAATATTTATTTAGCTTTTTGTTGAGGCGGGACGCCATCATGTCCACCTGTGGCCGTTCCCAACGGTTCACAATCTGCGTGAAGACTTCTGGATGAAGTCCCCACTCTCCCGGGTGGAGGTCGTGCCTGCTGAGGAAGTCTGCTTCCCAGTTGTCCACTCCCGGAATGAACACTGCTGACAGTGCTAGCACGTGATTTTCCGCCCATCGGAGAATCCTTGTGGCTTCTGCCATCGCCATCCTGCTTCTTGTGCCGCCATGGCGGTTTACATGGGCGACCGCCGTGATGTTGTCTGATTGAATCAGCACTGGTTGGTTTTGAAGCAGGGGCTCTGCTTGACTCAGGGCGTTGTAAATGACCCTTAGTTCCAGTATATTGATATGTAGGGAAGTCTCCTGACTTGACCACTGTCCTTGGAAGTTCCTTCCCTGAGTGACTGCCCCCCATTCTCGGAGGCTTGCGTCCGTGGTCACCAGGATCCAGTCCTGTATGCCGAATCTGCGGCCCTCGAGAAGATGAGCACTCTGCAGCCACCACAGCATCCGGACCATTTGTCCAACAGATCCCACTGAAAGATCCTTGCATGGAACCTGCCGAAGGGAATTGCTTCGTAAGAAGCCACCATCTTTCCCAGGACTCGCGTGCAGTGATGCACCGACACCTGTTTTGGTTTCAGGAGGTCCCTGACCAGAAATGACAATTCCTGTGCCTTCTCCACCGGGAGAAACACCTTCTTCTGTTCTGTGTCCAGAATCATGCCCAGGAAGAGCAGACGCGTCGCAGGAATCAGCTGCGACTTTGGGATATTCAGAATCCAGCCGTGCTGTAGCAACACTTCCTGAGAGAGTGCTATGCTGACTAACAACTGCTCTCTGGACCTCGCCTTTATAAGGAGATCGTCCAAGTACGGGATAATTATAACTCCCTTTTTCCGAAGGAGTATCATCATTTCGGCCATTACCTTGGTAAATACTCTCGGTGCCGTGGACAGACCAAACGGCAACGTCTGGAATTGGTAATGACAATCCTGTACCACAAACCTGAGGTACTCCTGGTGAGGTGGGTAAACGGGGACATGCAAGTAAACATCCTTGATGTCCAGCGACACCATAAAATACCCCTCTTCCAGGCTTGCAATAACCGCCCTGAGCGATTCCATTTTGCACTTGAACTTCCTTATATAAGTGTTCAAGGATTTTAAATTCAGAATGGGTCTCACCGAACCGTCTGGTTTCGGTACCACAAACATTGTGGAATAGTAACCCCGTCCCTGTTGAAGGAGGGGAACCTTGATTATCACCTGCTGGAGGTACAGCTTGTGAATTGCCGCCAGTACTACCTCCCTTTCCCTGGGAGCAGCTGGCAAGGCTGATTTGAGGTAACGGCGAGGGGGAGTCGCCTCGAACTCCAGCTTGTATCCCTGAGATACAATTTGTACAGCCCAGAGATCCACTTGTGAGCGAACCCACTGGTTGCTGAAGTTTCGGAGACGAGCCCCCACCGCACCTGGCTCCGCCTGTGGAGCCCCAGCGTCATGCGGTGGACTTAGAGGAAGCGGGGGAGGATTTTTGTTCCTGGGAACTGGCTGCCTGGTGCAGCTTCTTTCCTCTACCCCTGCCCTTATAAGACAAAACCTCCATGTGTCTTTTAGAATCAGCATCACCTGTCCACTGCCGAGTCCATAATACTCTCCTGGCAGAAATGGACATTGCATTAATTCTAGATGCCAGCAGGCAAATGTCCCTCTGTGCATCCCGCATATATAAGACGACGTCTTTTATATGTTCTATAGTTAGCAAAATAGTATCCCTGTCGAGGGAATCAATGTTGTCTGACAGGGAATCAGACTATGCGGCTGCAGCACTACACGTCTATGCTGAAGCAATAGCAGGTCTCAGTATAGTACCTGAGTGTGTATACACAGACTTCAGGATCGCTTCCTGCTTTCTATCCGCAGGCTCCTTTAAGGCGGCCGTATCCTGAGACGGCAGTGCCACCTTTTTTGATAAGCGTGTGAGTGCCTTGTCCACCCTAGGGGGTGTTTCCCAACGTAACCTGTCCGTTGGCGGGAAAGGGTACGCCATCAGTAACCTCTTAGAAATCACTTGTTTCTTATCGGGGGAACTCCACGCTTCCTCACACAATTCATTTAATTCATCAGATGGGGGAAAAGTCACTGGCTGCTTTTTCTCCCCAAACATAATACCCTTCTTGGTGGTAACCGGGTCAATATCAGAAATGTGCAATACATTTTTCATTGCAGTAATCATGCATCCGATGGCTTTTGTAGATTGTGCATTTGTCTCATCCTCATCTACACTGGAGTCAGACTCCGTGTCGACATCTGTGTCTGCCATCTGAGCTAGCGGGCGTTTATGAGCCCCTGATGGCCTCTGAGACGCCTGGGCTGTCCCAAGGCTGCTGCGTCATCGAACCTTTTATGTAAGGAGTTGACACTGTCGGTTAAGACCTTCCACATATCCATCCAATCCGGTGTCTGCCCCGTCGGGGGCGACACCACACTTATCTACCCTTGCTCCGCCTCCACGTAACCCTCATCAAACATGTCGACACAGCCATACCGACACACCGCACACACATAGGGAATGCTCTGACTGAGGACAGGACCCCACAAAGTCCTTTGGGGAGACAGAGAGAGAGTATGCCAGCACACACCACAGCGCTATATAACACAGGGATTTACACTATACAGAGTGATTTTTCCCAATAGCTGGTTATATCTTATTTGCGCCTAAATTTATGTGCTCCCCCTCTCTTTTTTTACCCTACTTGTACTGGATACTGCAGGGCAGAGCCTGGGGAGCGTCCTTCCAGTGGAGCTGTGAAGAGAAAATGGCGCTGGTGTGCTGAGGAAGAAGGCCCCGCCCTCTCAGCGGCGGGCTTCTCCCGCGTTTTGTATATCTTAATGGCGGTTTTTTTTGCACATATACAGTTTTCCAGACTGTATTATGTGCATAATGTGCCAAAAGGTAATCTTATTGCTGCCCAGGGCGCCCCCCCCCAGCGCCCTGCACCCTACAGTGACCGGAGTGTGTGGTGTGCAGTGGGAGCAATGGCGCACAGCTGCAGTGCTGTGCGCTACCTTAATGAAGACCGGAGTCTTCTGCCGCCGATTTTATCTCCTTCTTCTGTCTTCTGGCTCAGCAAGGGGGACGGCGGCGCGGCTCCGGGAACGGACGATCGAGGTCAGGCCCTGTGTTCGAACCTTCTGGAGCTAATGGTGTCCAGTAGCCTAAGAAGCACAAGCTAGCTGCAAGCAGGTAGGTTTGCTTCTCTCCCCTCAGTCCCACGAAGCAGTGAGTCTGTTGCCAGCAGATCTCACTGAAAATAAAAAACCTAAGAAATACTTTCTTTCTAGCAAGCTCAGGAGAGCCCACTAGGAGCACCCAGCTCTGGCCGGGCACAGATTCTAACTGAGGTCTGGAGGAGGGGCATAGAGGGAGGAGCCAGTGCACACCAGATAGTACCTAATCTTTCTTTTAGAGTGCCCAGTCTCCTGCGGAGCCCGTCTATTCCCCATGGTCCTTACGGAGTTCCCAGCATCCACTAGGACGTCAGAGAAAATAAAATTTTACTCACCGGTAAATCTATTTCTCGTAGTCCGTAGTGGATGCTGGGAACTCCGAAAGGACCATGGGGAATAGCGGCTCCGCAGGAGACTGGGCACAACTAAAGAAAGCTTTTAGGTCACCTGGTGTGCACTGGCTCCTCCCACTATGACCCTCCTCCAAGCCTCAGTTAGGACACTGTGCCCGGACGAGCTGACATAATAAGGAAGGATTTTGAATCCCGGGTAAGACTCCTACCAGCCACACCAATCACACCGTATAACTCGTGATACTATACCCAGTTTAACAGTATGAAAACAACTGAGCCTCTCAACAGATGGCTCAACAATAACCCTTTAGTTAACAATAACTATGTACAAGTATTGCAGACAATCCGCACTTGGGATGGGCGCCCAGCATCCACTACGGACTACGAGAAATAGATTTACCGGTGAGTAAAATCTTATTTTCTCTGACGTCCTAGTGGATGCTGGGAACTCCGAAAGGACCATGGGGATTATACCAAAGCTCCCAAACGGGCGGGAGAGTGCGGATGACACTGCAGCACCGAATGAGAGAACTCAAGTTTGTACCCTTGAGATACTATTTGCAGGATCCAGGGATCCACCTGTGAGCGAGCCCACTGATCGCTGAAATTTTTGAGGCAGCCCCCCACCGTACCTGGCTCCGCCTGTGGAGCCCCACCGTCATGCGGCGGACTTGGAAGAAGCGGGGGAGGACTTTTGCTCCTGGGAACCTGCTGTTTGTTGCAGCTTTTTTCCCCTACCTCTGCCTCTGGACAGAAAGGACCCGCCTTTTCCACGCCTGTTTTTCTGAGTCCGAAAGGACTGTACCTGATAAAACGGCGCCTTTTTAGGCTGTGAGGGAACATGGGGTAAAAATGCTGACTTCCCAGCAGTTGCTGTGGAAACTAGGTCCGAGAGACCATCCCCAAATAACTCCTCACCCTTATAAGGCAAAACTTCCATGTGCCTTTTTGAATCTGCATCCCCTGTCCACTGGCGAGTCCATAAGCCTCTCCTAGCAGAAATGGACAATGCACTTATTTTAGATGCCAGCCGGCAGATCTCCCTCTGTGCATCTCTCATGTATAAGACTGAGTCTTTTATATGCTCTATGTTAGCAGAATAGTGTCCCTGTCTAGGGTGTCAATATTTTCTGACAGGGAATCTGACCACGCAGCGGCAGCACTGCACATCCACGCTGACGCAATAGCTGGTCTAAGTATAATGCCTGAGTGTGTATATACAGACTTCAGGATCGCCTCCTGCTTTCTATCAGCAGGTTCCTTGAGGGCGGCCGTATCCGGAGACGGTAGTGCCACCTTTTTAGACAAACGTGTGAGCGCTTCATCCACCCTAGGGGGTGTCTCCCAACGTGACCTATCCTCTGGCGGGAAAGGGAACGCCATTAGTAACTTCTTAGAGATTACCAATCTTTTATCAGGGAAAGCCCACGCTTCTTCACACACCATTTAATTCTTCTGATGGGGAAAAACTACGGGTAGTTTTTTCTCCCCAAACATAATACCCTTTTTAGTGGTACCTGGGTTTATATCAGAAATTTGTAACACCTCTTTCATTGCTTCAATCATGCAACGAATGGCCTTAGTGGACATTAGACTAGACTCATCGTCGTCGACACTGGTGTCAGTATCCGTGTCGACATCCGCGTCTGCCATCTGAGGTAGCGGGCGTTTTAGAGCCCCCGATGGCCTTTGAGACGCCTGGACAGGCACGAGCTGAGAAGCCAGCTGTCCCGCATTTGGTATGTCGTCAAATTTTTTGTGTAAGGAGTCGACACGTGCACGCAATTCCTTCCATAAGTCCATCCACTCAGGTGTCTACCCCGCAGGGGGTGACATCCCTTCTATAGGCATCTGCTCCGCCTCCACATCATTATCCTCATCAAACATGTCGACACAGCCGTACCGACACACCGCACACACACAGGGAATGCTCTAACAGAGGACAGGACCCACAAAAGCCCTTTGGGGAGACAGAGTGAGAGTATGCCAGCACACACCAGAGCGCTATATAATGCAGGGACTAACTGAATTATGTCCCCTATAGCTGCTGTTATATATACTGCGCCTAAATTTAGTGTCCCCCCTCTCTTTTTTACCCTTTTCTGTAGTGTAGACTGCAGGGGAGAGCCAGGGAGCTTCCTTCCAGCGGAGCTGTGAGGGAGAAATGGCGCCAGTGTGCTGAAGGAGATAGCTCCGCCCCTTTTTCGCTGACTTTTCTCCCGCTTTTTTATGGATTCTGGCAGGGGTAATTATCACATATATAGCCTCTGGGGCTATATATTGTGGTATTTTTGCCAGCCAAGGTGTTTTTATTGCTGCTCAGGGCACCCCCCCCTAGCGCCCTGCACCCTCAGTGACCGGAGTGTGAAGTGTGTATGAGGAGCAATGGCGCACAGCTGCAGTGCTGTGCGCTACCTTGGTGAAGACTGATGTCTTCTGCCGCCGATTTTCCGGACCTCTTCTTGCTTCTGGCTCTGTAAGGGGGACGGCGGCGCGGCTCCGGGACCGAACACCAAGGCCAGTTCCATGCGGTCGATCCCTCTGGAGCTAAGGGTGTCCAGTAGCCTAAGAAGCCCAAGCTAGCTGCAAGCAGGTAGGTTCGCTTCTTCTCCCCTTAGTCCCTCGCTGCAGTGAGCCTGTTGCCAGCAGGTCTCACTGTAAAATAAAAAACCTAATTATATACTTTCTTTTTAGAAGCTCAGGAGAGCCCCTAGTGTGCATCCAACCTCGGCCAGGCACAAAATCTAACTGAGGCTTGGAGGAGGGTCATAGTGGGAGGAGCCAGTGCACACCAGGTGACCTAAAAGCTTTCTTTAGTTGTGCCCAGTCTCCTGCGGAGCCGCTATTCCCCATGGTCCTTTCGGAGTTCCCAGCATCCACTAGGACGTCAGAGAAAATGTGTTTTTATGCTAATGAGTACCTACGCTAATGTCTCATAGTAATATTGAGCAATAAAATATAAATTGTCATAAATGGGCAGCATGGTGAACACAGTGGTTAGCTTTGTTGCCACACAACATTGGAGTATTATTTTGATTCCTACCAGGTCCCTATCTCTGTGGCGTTTGTGTGCTCTATTCATGCTTGTGTGGGTTTATGCCCTCAGTCCCAAACTAAAAATGAAACCTAAAGTGTACATGTATAGATTGAATATTTTTTGTAAAAATGAGCACGCGTGAAGAGAAGAAAAAAACATGCTAATGTAGTAATCTGGTTTTAGAGGCTTTTTAATTGGTCACAAGATTTTTATTTTTTTCCAGCATGTGCTAGCCACCAAAGTGTATGGTTAATGTATATCTACATTTAGATTGTTGCTGTGTTGCTAGCTAGATAATCCACCTGTTAATCTCAAAGCGGTACAGTGAGACTTTAAGGGTTTTAACTGTGCAGATGGTGTTTGTATAGAGATTGGTAAGCATGCAGACAAGATAAAAGATGGCTCCTTCTGCATAATACTTATGCAAGTAAACACTACGACTACAAATCTGCTGTGAAAAATCAACATTTTGCAAAAGGAAAGTGTGGGCAGGGAAAGCACTCACCGTACAACGGGCTAGTTGATAACTGCTTAAGAATCCATATTTGATGGCACTATCACCACCAAATAAAGAGAAAATACATTCTTTAGATACTGTATTTTAGAACTAAACTGACTTGTATATTAATAAATGTCAGTGCCGTGATTATTAACAGTCCATATCGTGACATAAGTACATTTTTAAGAAAAATTATCTTTCTTATATACTGAAGGTAACTTGCAGAGACGGAGGTTGCAGTCTTTCAAAATGCTCTTCCAGAGAAATCTGACACTGTGTTTGCATACTGAGTCTGTTTCCAAAGCAAGATAGTGGCTGCGGGAGAGGGATTGTAAATTACCTCTCCTGCGAGAGTGCCTCCATACATAATCTTAATGGGCGATTCTGCCTAAAGGCCGATTTTGACTTTGCAATTTCCGTTGAACTCCCCGGAGCCCAGAAACACAGATATCGACTGTACACACGGTGCAATTTTGACTATATACAATTTTGACTATACTGTGTACTAGATTGTATACTTTCTTGTCAAAATTGACCTGCCTGCACAGTCTATTTTTTTTCTTGCAATACTGACCCCACAAGGAGTGTGCGCATCGGCATCGCAAGCTGTATACACACTGTGCGATATGTACTACAATATGTTTTCTACCGATATGGGCTATATAGTCTATATCAGTAGTTCAAATCGCACCGTGTGTATGCACCTTTAGATATGTGGTTGGTGTAAACCAATGGGGTCAAAGGGAGTTTGGTACATAGTGGTCAGACTGTAGTCCCCATTGATCATAATGGGACTGTTGTCTGCAGTGCTAATTAGCTTTATCTAGGAAATTTCTGTGAGATGTGCATTAACCTACTAGTACATAGTGGGGAAAAAACATAAAATCATAGAGAAACTGGAGTCTCGATATAATTTTATTTAAAAAAAAAAAAAAAAAAAGCCCCCAAAGCCAGATGATATTTCTATGCCCACTTGGGGTATTGCTCTACCAAGTCAGACTTCAGTCACTGGTACTGCTCACATATTTCTAAAAGTGCCATTTCTCTTAGTTTACATTTATTGTCAATTATGGAACACAAATGCTGGACTTCCAAGTAACAGCACTTGGGGATTAGTGTATGCATTGGCAGCTCATGAGAACTAGTCAGTAAATTAGTCTTGTGTGCTTCTGGGTACCACATGCTGGAGAGCATCATTACTTCTTAGAGGGAAAATTAATTTCTCCCTGAGTTATCTGGGTGAGTAGAGATTTAGGGGATATGCAATTAGCCCCGGTAACTTACTGGGGCTAATTGTCCCGCCAGAGGCTATACTTTTAGTCCCAATAAGCCGGCAGGGGGTGCCGACTCCTGACAGCTCCCGCTGCAGCGCTGCACCTCCGGCTCCCCCCCTTAGAACTGTGAAGAAGAGGAGTCCAGTCACCGATAATATGGATGATCCATGTATTGGGAATAAAATATGGATGAAATTATAAAAAGCTATTTGTAACAACTACAATTCCAGTGTGTGTGTCTGGTGTGTACTACAGAAATGTGGTCAAACGTGCATCATCTGCGTTTATAAATGAGTCATCCTTGTAACTTTATATGGTCTGCTTCTTGATAATATTCATTATGATTTGCTGTAGTCTGTATGTTTCTACAAATACTTAATTATATTTATAAAATGTCCTGTTAGGTAGGAATATATTGAGGGAGATTTAGTTGTCCTTTTTTTTTTGGGGCACCTGACTGAGCTATGCAGTTGTTGTCACTATCAGGAGTTGCTGGCGAGGGCGACCATTACTCGCACCCAAAAGCTTCAGGTTTAGCTATGTAAAATTGATAAACTATTGAGCGCGCTGTAAAATGGCAGTGTGGGCACACACTAGAAGGCCTTTTGCAAATTTCTGTTCGGCACCTCAGGAGGGTGAAGATGTTAAAGCGCCCCCAAAAAACAACTGAATTTTCCTCACTAATATTTAACTACCATTTTGAAGTATGTTCTGAGTACATCAGAAAATGTTATTCTAGTTATAATAAAGGCAACTTTATAATTAACAATTATTTTATATGCTTTTATGAAATGACATGATTAAAATATATGGAGGCAGAGAAACAGACAGACCTGTGGTACCCATTAAAAAGTTATATAGAAGTCGAGCACTAATTTCATATACATTATAGGCTTGCCATAATAATCTTTGGTATCCATTTGGATGGTCAACCATGTTAAGGTCGGCCACTATTGGTCAACGTTGACATGGACATATGGTCGACACATGAAAAGGTCGACATGTTTAAAAAAAATGAGATTAACTTTTTTATTTTACCATCCACGTAGACTACGATTGGGAACGGTAACCTGTGCCGAGCGCACTTGCCTGCAGCTGCAAGGGGACGCGGTACACTAATTGGGGTTCCTGGTCATGTTACAGAAAAAATGACACCAAAACCAGTTAAAAAATCCATGTCGACCATATTCATGTCTACTATTCCATGTCGACCAATAGTGGTCGACCATTCATACCGGAACCATATTCTTTTAATCCTGGGCACCTATGAATTACACGTTTTGTGGTTGGCTAAATTTAAGCCAGCATTTCACTTTGTTTTAATCCTCCACGGAACATGTGTAATGTCCAGGATTAAAAGGAAATTCTGTTAAGCCAATAATTTATATCAAATTAGTTCCTGACTTCTATACAAATTTTTAAAGCAGCCTGCTTAAGTAGCGGGTAGATTGTCTTTACCACTATAGGGTATATTCAATTTGTCGGAAATTGCCGTCTTGTCGGAAAGAAGACCGTTTCCGACTGTTTCAGGTCGGTAGGGGTTCCTACCTATTCAGTGCTGGCACATTTTTTCCAACAAGTCGGGAATTCCTGACTTGTCGGAAAGCACGCGGATCGGCGGCTTCAGCCACCGATCCACGTGTGTTGTCGGAAACGCGAATAAATCCCACAGGTTTTAGCCCCGTTTCCGACAATGGGGGTAATTCAGAGTTGATTGCAGCAGCAAATTTGTTATCAGTTGGGCAAAACCATGTGCACTGCAGTATACCGGTGCCGGAATCCCGACCGCCGGCATACCAACACTTTTTCTCCCTCTTAGGGGTCCACGACATTCCTGGAGGGAAAATAGATAGCGTAGCGCGCCACCGTGCCTGAAGTGTGGCGAGTGCAGCGAGCTCATTTGCGCTCACGCAGTTGTCTGTATGCCGGTGGTCGGGATTCCAGCGCCGGTATGCTGGTCGCCGGGAGCCCGGCCGCCGACATACCCTACTACACCCCTGCAGGTGGGCCAGATATAAAATGTGCAGAGCGAGTTAGATTTGGGTGGGGTGTGTTCAAACTGAAATCTAAATTGCAGTGTAAAAATAAAGCAGCCAGTATTTACCCTGCACAGAAACAATATAACCTACCAAATCTAAAGGGGAGTACACACGGAGAGATCCGTGTTTAAAATCTAAGCAATCTGACTAGATTGCTTAGATTTTAAGCACGAATTTGCCGTGTGTATGCCCCACAGCAATAGCCGCGCTAGATTGAGCGGGTCGCTCACTTCACCGTTCGCATTCCCCTCGCTCAGCACATCGCGCTGTGCTGAGCGGTCTGTGTCAAGATCGCTCAGCACAAATCTCTCCTGTCAGTACCCCCCTTAACTCTCTCTGCAAATGTTATATCTGCCACACCTGCAGTGCACATGGGGGGTCATTCTGACCTTATTGCACTTTAGGATGTTTGCTGTGATGTGATCAGGTCACTACTGCGCATGCACCGCAAAGTACGGGTACAAAGATGGATTTAACGAAGAATCCATTCGCACAGCCGATCGCAAAGAGATTGACAGGAAAAGGGTGTTTGTGGGTGTCAACTGACCGTTTTCTGGGAGTGTTTGGTAAAACGCAGACGTGTCCAAGCGTTTGGAGGGCAGGTGTCCGACGTTGATTCCGGACAAGAACAGGCTGAAGTGATCGCAGTAAGTTCTGAGCTACTCAGAAACTGCACAAAACTTTTTTTGTACCGCTCGGCTGCACATGCATTCGCACACTTGCAAAGCAAACATACTGTACACTCCCCTATAGGTGGCGACTATCTGTTCGCAGCGCTGCAAAAAAAAACCATGGTTTTGCCCAACTGCTAACAAATTTGTTGCTGCGATTAACTCTGAATTACCCTCAATGTCAATCAGACTTTAAAAAAAAAAAAAAAAAAATCGGGTTGGCAAGTCGGGAACAGCCAAATCCTGTCTGATTTGGCCCCAGCATTGACTACTCACATGTCGGATCCTTTCTGTTGGAAAGGATCCAACATGAATTGAATATACACAGATTATTAGAAATGAGGAAGGCACTAATAATAAGAATTTACTTACCGATAATTCTATTTCTCGGAGTCCGTAGTGGATGCTGGGGTTCCTGAAAGGACCATGGGGAATAGCGGCTCCGCAGGAGACAGGGCACAAAAAGTAAAGCTTTAGGATCAGGTGGTGTGCGCTGGCTCCTCCCCCCATGACCCTCCTCCAAGCCTCAGTTAGGTACCGTGCCCGGACGAGCGTACACAATAAGGAAGGATTTATGAATCCCGGGTAAGACTCATACCAGCCACACCAATCACACTGTACAACCTGTGATCTGAACCCAGTTAACAGTATGATAACAGCGGAGCCTCTGAAAAGATGGCTCACAACAATAATAACCCGATTTTTGTAACTATGTACAAGTAATGCAGATAATCCGCACTTGGGATGGGCGCCCAGCATCCACTACGGACTCCGAGAAATAGAATTATCGGTAAGTAAATTCTTATTTTCTCTATCGTCCTAGTGGATGCTGGGGTTCCTGAAAGGACCATGGGGATTATACCAAAGCTCCCAAACGGGCGGGAGAGTGCGGATGACTCTGCAGCACCGAATGAGAGAACTCCAGGTCCTCCTTAGCCAGGGTATCAAATTTGTAGGATTTTACAAACGTGTTTGCCCCTGACTAAATAGCCGCTCGGCAAAGTTTTAAAGCCGAGACCCCTCGGGCAGCCGCCCAAGATGAGCCCACCTTCCTTGTGGAATGGGCATTTACATATTTTGGCTGTGGCAGGCCTGCCACAGAATGTGCAAGCTGAATTGTATTATACATCCAACTAGCAAAAGTCTGCTTAAAAGCAAGAGCACCCAGTTTGTTGGGTGCATACAGGATAACAGCAAGTCAGTTTTCCTGACTCCAGCCGTCCTGGAACCTATATTTTCAGGGCCCTGACCACATCTAGCAACTTGGGAGTCCTCCAAGCCCCTAGTAGGCGCAAGACACCACAATAAGCTGGTTCAGGTGAAACACTGACACCACCTTAGGGAGAGAACTGGGGACGAGTCCGCAGCTCTGCCCTGTCCGAATGGACAAAACAGATATGGGCTTTTTTGAGAAAAAAAACCACCAATTTGACACTCGCCTGGTCCAGGCCAGGTCCAAGAGCATGTTCACTTTTCATGTGAGATGCTTCAAATCCACAGATTTGACTGGTTTTAAACCAATGTGTTTTGAGGAATCCCAGAACTACGTTGAGATCCCACAGTGCCACTGGAGGCACAAAAGGGGGTTGTATATGCAATACTCCCTTGACAAACTTCTGGACTTCAGTAACTGAAGCCAATTCTTTCTGGAAGAAAAATCGACAGGGCCGAAATTTGAACCTTAATGGACCCCAATTTGAGGCCCATAGACACTCCTGTTTGCAGGAAATGCAGGAATCGACCGAGTTGAAATTTCTTCGTGGGGCCTTCCTGGCCTCACACCACGCAACATATTTTCGCCACATGTGGTGATAATCTTGTGCGGTCACCTCCTTTCTGGCTTTGACCAGGGTAGGAATGACCTCTTCCTGAATGCCTTTTCCCTTAGGATCCGGCGTTCCACTGCCATGCCGTCAAACGCAGCTGCGGTAAGTCTTGGAACAGACATGGTACTTGCTGGAACAAGTCCCTTCTTAGCGGCAGAGGCCATAAGTCCTCTGTGAGCATCTCTTGAAGTTCCGGGTACCAAGTCCTTCTTGGCCAATCCGGAGCCATGAGTATAGTTCTTACTCCTCTACGTCTTATAATTCTCAGTACCTTAGGTATGAAAAGCAGAGGATGGAACACATACACCGACTGGTACACCCACGGTGTTACCAGACCGTCCACAGCTATTGCCTGAGGGTCTCTTAACCTGGCGCAATACCTGTCCCGTTTTTTGTTCAGACGGGACGCCATCATGTCCACCTTTGGTAATTCCCAACGGTTTACAATTATGTGGAAAACTTCCCCATGAAGTTCCCACTCTGCCGGGTGGAGGTCGTGCCTACTGAGGAAGTCTGCTTCCCAGTTTCCATTCCCGGAATGAAACACTGCTGACAGTGCTATCACATGATTTTCCGCCCAGCGAAAAGTCCTTGCAGTTTTTGCCACTGCCCTCCTGCTTCTTGTGCCGCCCTGTCTATTTACGTGGGCGACTGCCGTGATGTTTTATCCCACTGGATCAATACCGGCTGAGCTTGAAGCAGAGGTCTTGCTAAGCTTAGAGCATTATAAATTTACCCTTAGCTATATTTATGTGGAGAAAAATCTCCAGACTTGATCACACTCCCTGGAAATTTTTTCCTTGTGTGACTGCTCCCCAGCCTCTCGGGCTGGCCTCCGTGGTCACCAACATCCAAAACTGAATGCCGAATCTGCGGCCCTCTAGAAGATGAGCACTCTGTAACCACCACAGGAGAGACACCCTTGTCCTTGGATATAGGGTTATCCGCTGATGCATCTGAAGATGCGATCCGGACCATTTGTCCAGCAGATCCCACTGAAAAGTTCTTGCATGAAATCTGCCGACTGGAATTGCTTCGAAGGAAGTCACCATTTTTTTTACCATGGCCCTTGTGCAATGATGCACTGATTTTAGGAGGTTCCTGACTAGCTCGGATAACTCCCTGGCTTTCTCTTCCGGGAGAAACACCTTTTTCTGGACTGTGTCCAGAATCATCCCTAAGCACAGGAGACTTGTTGTCGGGATCAGCTGCGATTTTGGAATATTTAGAATCCACCCCTGCTGTTGTAACAGTATCCGAGATAGTGCTACTCCGACCTCCAACTGTTCCCTGGACTTTGCCCTTATCAGGAGATCGTCCAAGTAAGGGATAATTAAGACGCCTTTTCTTCGAAGAAGAACCATCATTTCGGCCATTACCTTGGTAAAGACCCGGGGTGCCGTAGACAATCCAAACGGCAGCGTCTGAAACTGATAGTGACAGTTCTGTACCACGAACCTGAGGTACCCTTAGTGATAAGGGCAAATTTGGGACATGGATCCCGGTTCGTTATCACTGCTCTGAGTGACTCCATCTTGATTTGAACCTTTGTAAGTGTTCAAATTTTTTTAGATTTAGAATAAGTCTCACCTAGCCTTCTGGCTTCAGTACCACAATATAGTGTGGAATAATACCCCTTTTCTTGTTGTAGAAGTGGTAATTTAATTATCACCTGCTGGGAATACAGCTCGTGAATTTTTTCCCATACTGCCTCCTTGTCGGAGGGAGACCTTGGTAAAGCAGACTTCAGGAGCCTGCGCAGGGGAAACGTCTCGACATTCCAAACTGTACCCCTGGGATACTACTTGTAGGATCCAGGGGTCCTGTACGGTCTCAGCGTCATGCTGAGAGCTTGTCAGAAGCGGTGGAACGCTTCTGTTCCTGGGAATGGGCTGCCTGCTGCAGTCTTCTTCCCTTTCCTCTATCCCTGGGCAGATATGACTCTTATAGGGACGAAAGGACTGAAGCTGAAAAGACGGTGTCTTTTTCTGCAGAGATGTGACTTAGGGTAAAAACGGTGGATTTTCCAGCAGTTGCCGTGGCCACCAGGTCCGATGGACCGACCCCAAATAACTCCTTTTCCTTTATACGGCAATACACCTTTGTGCCGTTTGGAATCTGCATCACCTGACCACTGTCGTGTCCATAAACATCTTCTGGCAGATATGGACATCGCACTTACTCTTGATGCCAGAGTGCAAATATCCCTCTGTGCATCTCGCATATATAGAAATACATCCTTTAAATGCTCTATAGTCAATAAAATACTGTCCCTGTCAAGGGTATCAATATTTTTAGTCAGGGAATCCGACCAAGCCACCCCAGCTCTGCACATCCAGGCTGAGGCGATCGCTGGTCGCAGTATAACACCAGTATGTGTGTATATACTTTTTATGATATTTTTCCAGCCTCCTGTCAGCTGGCTCCTTGAGGACGGCCCTATCTATAGACGGTACCGCCACTTGTTCTGATAAGCGTGTGAGCGCCTTATCCACCCTAAGGGGTGTTTCCCAACGCGCCCTAACTTCTGGCGGGAAAGGGTATACCGCCCATATTTTCTATCGGGGGGAACCCACGCATCATCACACACTTCATTTAATTTATCTGATTCAGGAAAAACTACGGTAGTTTTTTCACATCCCACATAATACCCTCTTTTGTGGTACTTGTAGTATCAGAAATATGTAACACCTCCTTCATTGCCCTTAACGTGTGGCCCTAATAAGGAATACGTTTGTTTATTCACCGTCGACACTGGATTCAGTGTCCCTGTCTGTGTCGACCGACTAAAGTAAACGGGCGTTTTAAAAACCCCTGACGGTGTTTTTGAGACGTCTGGACCGGTACTAATTGTTTGTCGGCCGTCTCATGTCGTCAACCGACCTTGGCGCGTGTTGACATTATCACGTAATTCCCTAAATAAGCCATCCATTCCGGTGTCGACTCCCTAGAGAGTGACATCACCATTACAGGCAATTGCTCCGCCTCCTCACCAACATCGTCCTCATACATGTCGACACACACGTACCGACACACAGCACACACACAGGGAATGCTCTGATAGAGGACAGGACCTACTAGCCCTTTGGAGAGACAGAGGGAGAGTTTGCCAGCACACACCAAAAACGCTATAATTATATAGGGACAACCTTATATAAGTGTTTTCCCTTATAGCATCTTTTTTATATATTTCTAACGCCAAATTAGTGCCCCCCCTCTCTGTTTTAACCCTGTTTCTGTAGTGCAGTGCAGGGGAGAGCCTGGGAGCCTTCCCTCCAGCCTTTCTGTGAGGGAAAATGGCGCTGTGTGCTGAGGAGATAGGCCCCGCCCCTTTTTCGGCGGCCTCGTCTCCCGCTCTTAACGGATTCTGGCAGGGGTTAAATATCTCCATATAGCCCCCGGAGGCTATATGTGAGGTATTTTTAGCCAAAAAAGGTTTTCATTTGCCTCCCAGGGCGCCCCCCTCCCAGCGCCCTGCACCCTCAGTGACTGCCGTGTGAAGTGTGCTGAGAGGAAAATGGCGCACAGCTGCAGTGCTGTGCGCTACCTTAAGAAGACTGAGGAGTCTTCTGCCGCCGATTCTGGACCTCTTCTCGTTTCAGCATCTGCAAGGGGGCCGGCGGCGAGGCTCCGGTGACCATCCAGGCTGTACCTGTGATCGTCCCTCTGGAGCTAATGTCCAGTAGCCAAGAAGCCAATCCATCCTGCACGCAGGTGAGTTCACTTCTTCTCCCCTAAGTCCCTCGTTGCAGTGATCCTGTTGCCAGCAGGACTCACTGTAAAATAAAAAACCTAAGCTAAACTTTTCTAAGCAGCTCTTTAGGAGAGCCACCTAGATTGCACCCTTCTCGGCCGGGCACAAACATCTAACTGAGGCTTGGAGGAGGGTCATGGGGGGAGGAGCCAGTGCACACCACCTGATCCTAAAGCTTTACTTTTTGTGCCCTGTCTCCTGCGGAGCCGCTATTCCCCATGGTCCTTTCAGGAACCCCAGCATCCACTAGGACGATAGAGAAAATACAAATACATTTGAATAATGACAGAACCACAGGAGACCAGTTGTACAACACAATAAGTCAATTTATTAAAAACAATTTTATGGTGAAAATATAAAAAAAAAAAAAAAAATAGCTCACAAATAGGGATAAGTGCTTTGAAAGTTACTGCAGTTAAGCTGCTCATTATTAGAACCTTGTGCTTACCTGAAATAGTTTATTATGAAGTAAATGACGCAGAATCACTGTATGGGTATAAACGTAAAATTATTCACGTATACCTGTTAACGGTTAAAGTGAGGTAATGGAGTTCAATGTAAAGCTAAATATATGGTGAGTCCTGCTATGCAGTCTGATCTAACCTACCCCTGGATCAGGTTTTCGTGCCTTAATAATGAAATTCTAATATGACTGCTGGTGGTATTGGAAAACAAAGTAGTAGCCGCTAAATCAGAGCCACCCAAGAAGCACTGCCACATCGCACTGACAGAAGTCCCAGATCTTAAGGGGGGTATACACGGGAGAGATGTGTGCTGAGCGATGCGGGGGGAGGACGGGGGCAGCTCACTTCACCCAGCAGGTGAAGTGAGCGATCTGCTAGATTGGCCTGCATGCAGGCTCAATCTAGCAGCGGCAATAGCGATGTGCGGGGCCGCGCATCGCTATCGCTGCGGGGGCTACACACGGGTGATCTGTGCTTAAAATCAAAGCAATCTGGTCAGATTGCTTAGATTTTAAGCATGGATCTCTCCGTGAGTACCCCCCTTTAAGAGCATGCTGCTAGCAAAGTTCAGATAGTGGAGTCTTTCCACAGATATGACACAAACGAGTTTTGCACCTGCTCTATATTATTTCAAAGCTCATCAGACACGTTACCCATTAGGTGAATAAAAGCTTTAGAAGTGTTTGACTCTAGTAGCTATGTAAAGGCTTCTGGAAGTGGATCAAATGTGGTAACTTTAGTGTCCTGCTGAAGTGAAAATTATGGACAGATCAATGATAAACAAAATGTAGGGGTCATTTAAAAAAAATATGTACGTAAAAATCCCCAGCGCACAGCTATCAACCAAGAAAAATCTGCCTTTCACTTGTAACTAAAATGCTGAAATATTGGAATAGATAAACCTTCCCTTTCTAGCACCTACTATTTCATAGAGATTGATACTGCCATGTGTATTGGTGCCTGTGATGTATCTATGGAACCAGTAGCTGACCGTAAGTGCTGACCCTTCTACTGCCATTTTGAAGTCTGGTACATCCTGGTAAAATAGCTCACAATTAAAAAAGAAAAAAAAACAAAGAAAACCCCTGAGTTTATAACGCAATCGTTAAAGCATTTTATTTAAAATTCTCATTGTTTACAGTAAGAATGGCCTAATAGCAGAGGCAACAAAGTGGTGAATAGTTTATCATATTTGATAATGTATGCAACTAATGCTGGGTACAGATGGTGCACTATATAGCACTGTGTGTATGCTTCTGCATTTAAAGTGTTGCTCCCAGTCTGCTGTGTCTCTCCCTCCCTCCCAGCACCCATTCTCCAAGTTGCTGTTCCTTCCTGCTCCCAGCACACATACTGCCAGTCTGATACTCCTCTAATTAAACACTTCGCTTTTTAAAATGTGACACACATGGTCCCGGGGCAGGTTAGGTTTGGGTGGGCTTAACTTAGTGACCAATAGGCTCTGGCTCTCCACTATTTAAAGCCCACCCAAACGTATCCTGCCCTTGGACCACTTGTGGTCCTGGAAAATAAAAGGTGGGCCTATTTAACACAATTGAAGTATCTTTCCACTTAAGTTTATGCGCCTGCACACAAGTGGGAGCAGGCGCTGTCTGTAGAATCTCATCCCCAAACACCTGAAGAGGAATGTGCATTCCTCTAATGTAGTGTACTACAAAAAAATATTTTGAGTGATTCATGAAAATTGTATTTCAAAATCAACAAAATTGAAAGCTGTTATATCAAGCGATCCCATAATAAAACTTTGTGGATTTATTAACAGTTAACCATTTGAGATTTAAAAAAAATAACTAAATATTGGCTTTTTGAGAAAATCTTTTTTTTTTTTTTAATGGAAACATACTATTGTGAGATATATATAAAAATCATCCAAGCAGCCGGCACTCCCCTTGCTTACGTGACATCTGCTCCGGTGCCCTCCCTAGGAACGAATTCCAATTGTAGATAGGAGAATGGGCGGCACTCTGGAGACTGTTCAAACAACTTTCTTTATTGAAGAGACATCCTACAAGTGTTTCGGGCGTCCGCCCGTCGTCAGGGATGTACAATACAGTACTAACAAACATTATATACCCTCACAGAGACTTCCCACATATACAATTAAGTTGACTCACCTCACCTGCGTTCCTGCCCTCCGATCAGAACGCCACACTGACTGCTGCTCTCACACACTGTGCAGCGGCTTCCGTGTAGCGGGCGACGTCATCGGAAGGCGCCCGCAGGGAGGGACAAGTCCACGTACTCAGGTTACCAAGGCAACAAAACAAAAACAGCTTCATGCACGTGAGGCATCTCATCTACGATCAAAACGAAACATAGATTTCTCTATCGTCCTAGTGGATGCTGGGGTTCCTGAAAGGACCATGGGGAATAGCGGCTCCGCAGGAGACAGGGCACAAAAAGTAAAGCTTTAGGATCAGGTGGTGTGCACTGGCTCCTCCCCCTATGACCCTCCTCCAAGCCAGTTAGATTTTGTGCCCGGCCGAGAAGGGTGCAATCTAGGTGGCTCTCCTAAAGAGCTGCTTAGGAAAGTTTAGCTTAGGTTTTTTATTTTACAGTGAGTCCTGCTGGCAACAGGATCACTGCAACGAGGGACTTAGGGGAGAAGAAGTGAACTCGCCTGCGTGCAGGATGGATTGGCTTCTTGGCTACTGGACATCAGCTCCAGAGGGACGATCACAGGTACAGCCTGGATGGTCACCGGAGCCTTGCCGCCGGCCCCCTTGCAGATGCTGAAGTAAGAAGAGGTCCAGAATCGGCGGCAGAAGACTCCTCAGTCTTCTAAAGGTAGCGCACAGCACTGCAGCTGTGCGCCATTTTCCTCTCAGCACACTTCACACGGCAGTCACTGAGGGTGCAGGGCGCTGGGAGGGGGGCGCCCTGGGAGGCAAATGAATACCTATTTTGGCTAAAAATACCTCACATATAGCCTCCGGAGGCTATATGGAGATATTTAACCCCTGCCAGAATCCGTTAAGAGCGGGAGACGAGGCCGCCGAAAAAGGGGCGGGGCCTATCTCCTCAGCACACAGCGCCATTTTCCCTCACAGAAAGGCTGGAGGGAAGGCTCCCAGGCTCTCCCCTGCACTGCACTACAGAAACAGGGTTAAAACAGAGAGGGGGGGCACTAATTTGGCGATATGCTTATATATATATTAAGATGCTATAAGGGAAAACACTTATATAAGGTTGTCCCTATATAATTATAGCGTTTTTGGTGTGTGCTGGCAAACTCTCCCTCTGTCTCTCCAAAGGGCTAGTGGGTCCTGTCCTCTATCAGAGCATTCCCTGTGTGTGTGCTGTGTGTCGGTACGTGTGTGTCGACAGGTAGGAGGACGATGTTGGTGAGGAGGCGGAGCAATTGCCTGTAATGGTGATGTCACTCTCTAGGGAGTCGACACCGGAATGGATGGCTTATTTAGGAAATTACGTGATAATGTCAACACGCTGCAAGGTCGGTTGACGACATGAGACGGCCGACAAACAATTAGTACGGTCCAGACGTCTCAAAAACACCGTCAAGGGTTTTAAAACGCCCGTTTACTTTAGTCGGTCGACACAGACACAGACAGGGACACTGAATCCAGTGTCGACGGTGAATAAACAAACGTATTCCTTATTAGGGCCACACGTTAAAGGCAATGAAGGAGGTGTTACGTATTTCTGATACTACAAGTACCACAAAAGAGGGTATTATGTGGGATGTGAAAAAACTACCGTAGTTTTTCCTGAATCAGATAAATTAAATAAAGTGTGTGATGATGCGTGGGTTCCCCCCGATAGAAAATTATGGGCGGTATACCCTTTCCCGCCAGAAGTTAGGGCGCGTTGGGAAACACCCCTTAAGGTGGATAAGGCGCTCACACGCTTATCAAAACAAGTGGCGGTACCGTCTATAGATAGGGCCGTCCTCAAGGACCAGCTGACAAGGCTGGAAAATATAATAAAAAGTATATACACACATACTGGTGTTATACTGCGGCCAGCGATCGCCTCAGCCTGGATGTGCAGAGCTAGGGTGGCTTGGTCGGATTCCCTGACTAAAAATATTGATACCCTTGACAGGGACAGTATTTTATTGACTATAGAGCATTTCTATATATGCGAGATGCACAGAGGGATATTTGCACTCTGGCATCATGAATAAACGCGATGTCCATAACTGCCAGAAGATGTTATGGACACGACAGTGGTCAGGTGATGCAGATTCCAAACGGCACAGTATGGCCGTATAAAGGAAGAGGACTTGTTTGGGGTCGGTCCATCGGACCTGGTGGTCACGGCAACTGCTGGAAAATCCACCGTTTTTTACCCTAAGTCACATCTCTGCAGAAAAAGACACCGTCTTTTCAGCCTCAGTCCTCTCGTCCCTATAAGATCATATCTGCCCAGGGATAGAGGAAAGGGAAGAAGACTGCAACAGGCAGCCTATTCCCAGGAACAGAAGCGTTCCACCGCGTCTGACAAGTTCTCAGCATGGCGCTGAGACCGTACAGGACCCCTGGATCCTACAAGTAGTATCCCGGGGGTACAGATGGGAATGTCGAGACGTTTCCCCTTCGCAGGCTCCTGAAGTCTGCTTTACCAAGTCTCCCTCCGACAAGGAGGTAGTATGGGAAAAAATTCACAAGCTGTGTTCCCAGCAGGTGACAATTAAATTACCCCTCCTACTACAGAAAAGGGGTATTATTCCACACTATATTGTGGTACTGAAGCCAGAAGGCTAGGTGAGACTTATTCTAAAAAATTTTTTTTTGAACACTTACAAAGGTTCAAATTAAGATGAAGTCACTCAGAGCAGTGATAACGAACCAGGAAGAAGGGGACTATATAGTGTCCCGGGACATCAGGGATGCTTACCTCTATGTCCCAAATTTGCCCTTCTCACTAAGGGTACCTCAGGTTCGTGGTGCAGAACTGTCACTATCAGTTTCAGACGCTGCCGTTTGGATTGTCCACGGCACCCCGGGGTCTTTACCAAGGTAATGGCCGAATTGATGATTCTTCTTCGAAGAAAAGGCGTCTTAATTATCCCTTACTTGGACGATCTCCTGATAAGGGCATAGTCCAGGGAACAGTTGGAGGTCGGAGTAGCACTATCTCGGATACTGCTACAATCAGCACGGGTGGTTTCTAAATATTCCAAAATCGCAGCTGATCCCGACGACACGTCTGCTGTGCCTAGGGATGATTCTGGACACAGTCCAGAAAAAGGTGTTTCTCCCGGAAGAGAAAGCCAGGGAGTTATCCGAGCAAGTCAGGAACCTCCTAAAAACAGTGCATCATTGCACAAGGGTCCTGGTAAAAATGGTGGCTTCCTACGAAGCAATTCCATTCGGCAGATTTCACGTAAGAACTTTTCAGTGGGATCTGCTGGACAAATGGTCCGGATCGCATCTTCAGATGCATCAGCGGATAACCCAATATCCAAGGACAAGGGTGTCTCTCCTGTGGTGGTTATAGAGTGCTCATCTTCTAGAGGGCCGCAGATTCGGCATTCAGGATTGGATGCTGGTAACCACGGAGCCCAGCCTGAGAGGCTGGGGAGCAGTCACACAAGGGAAAAATTTCCAGGGAGTGTGATCAAGTATGGAGACTTTTCTCCACATAAATATACTGGAGCTAAGGGTAAATTTATAATGCTCTAAGCTTAGCAAGACCTCTGCTTCAAGGTCAGCCGGTATTGATCCAGTGGGAAAAACATCACGGCAGTCGCCCACGTAAACAGACAGGGCGACACAAGAAGCAGGAGGGCAATGGCAGAAACTGCAAGGACTTTTCGCTGGGCGGAAAATCATGTGATAACACTGTCAGCAGTTTTTCATCCCGGGAATGGAAACTGGGAAGCAGACTTCCTCAGCACGACCTCCACCCGGGAGAGTGGAAACTTCATTGAGAAGTTTTTTCCACATGATTGTAAACCGTTGGGAAATACCAAAGGTGGACATGATGGCGTCCCGTCTGAACAAAAAACGGGACAGGTATTGCGCCAGGTCAAGGGACCCTCAGGCAATAGATGTGGACGTTCTGGTAACACCGTGGGTGTACCAGTCGGTGTATGTGTTCCCTCCTCTGCTTCTCATACCTAAGGTGCTGAGAATTATAAGACGTAGAGGAGTAAGAACTATACTCATGGCTCCGGATTGGCCAAGAAGGACTTGGTACCCGGAACTTCAAGAGATGCTTACAGAGGTCTTATGGCCTCTGCCGCTAAGAAGGGACTTGCTTCAGCAAGTACCATGTCTGTTCCAAGACTTACCGCAGCTGCGTTTGTCGGCATGGCGATGGAAAGCCGGATCCTAAGGGAAAAAAGGCATTCCGGAAGAGGTCATTCCTACCCTGGTCAAAGCCAGAAAGGAGGTGACCGCACAACATTATCACCACGTGTGGCGAAAATTTGTTGCGTGGTGTGAGGCCAGGAAGGCCCCACAAAGAAATTTCAACTCGGTCGTTTCCTGCATTTCCTGCAAACAGGAGTGTCTATGGGCCTCAAATTGGGGTCCATTAAGGTTCAAATTCGGCCCTGTAAATTTTCTTCCAGAAAGAATTGGCTTCAGTTCCTGAAGTCCAGAAGTTTGTCAAGGGAGTATTGCATATACAAACCCCTTTTTTGTGCCTCCAGTGGCACTGTGGGATCTCAACGTAGTTCTGGGATTTCTCAAATCACATTGGTTTAAAACCAGTCAAATATGTGGATTTGCAGCATCTCACATAAAAAGTGACCATGCTCTTGGCCCTGGCCTGGACCAGGCGAGTGTCAAATTGGTGGTTTTTTCTCAAAAAAGCCCATATCTGTTTGTCCATTCGGACAGGGCAGAGCTGCGGACTCGTCCCCAGTTCTCTCCCTAAGGTGGTGTCAGTGTTTCACCTGAACCAGCTTATTGTGGTGCCTTGCACCTACTAGGGACTTGGAGGACTCCAAGTTGCTAGAAGTTGTCAGGGCCCTGAAAATATATTCCAGGACAGCTGGAGTCAGAAAATCTGACTCGCTGTTTATACTGTATGCACCCAACAAGTTGGGTGCGCCTGCTTCTAAGCAGTCGATTGCTCGTTGGATTTGTAACACAATTCAACTTGCACATTCTGAGGCAGGCCTGCCACAGTCTAAATCGGTTAAGGCCCATTCCACAAGGAAGGTGGGCTCATCTTGGGCGGCTGCCCGAGAGGTCTCGGCATTACAACTCTGCCGAGCAGCTACGTGGTCAGGGGAGAACACGTTTGTAAAATTCTACAAATTTGATATCCTGGCAAAAGAGGACCTGGAGTTCTCTCATTCGGTGCTGCAGAGTCATCCGCACTCTCCCGCCCGTTTGGGAGCTTTGGTATAATCCCCATGGTCCTTTCAGGAACCCCAGCATCCACTAGGACGATAGAGAAAATAAGAATTTACTTACCGATAATTCTATTTCTCGGAGTCCGTAGTGGATGCTGGGCGCCCATCCCAAGTGCGGATTATCTGCAATACTTGTACATAGTTACAAAAATCGGGTTATTATTGTTGTGAGCCATCTTTTCAGAGGCTCCGCTGTTATCATACTGTTAACTGGGTTTAGATCACAAGTTGTACGGTGTGATTGGTGTGGCTGGTATGAGTCTTACCCGGGATTCAAAATTCCTCCCTTATTGTGTACGCTCGTCCGGGCACAGTACCTAACTGGCTTGGAGGAGGGTCATAGGGGGAGGAGCCAGTGCACACCACCTGATCCTAAAGCTTTACTTTTTGTGCCCTGTCTCCTGCGGAGCCGCTATTCCCCATGGTCCTTTCAGGAACCCCAGCATCCACTACGGACTCCGAGAAATAGAATTATCGGTAAGTAAATTCTTATTATTATGATGCAACCCAAGCGCATGAGTAAATATTAACAATACAGGTGAAAAATAGAAATACAAAAATACAAAAAATACATAAAATCTAAAAAACGAACCGTGGGACACTATAGACAAACTAAGACCCAACACATCATAGAAACACATACTGGCATCGTTATATGTCCAGAACCATCCCAAAGATAATTTCATTGTAATAGAAACCAGTTATAATATAATATGAATATTTACTTATATTTTCAATGAAAGCGAACAGCATATTCCAAGTGCCAACAGTTAATTAGCTATTGATTGTGACGTCCTAATAACACCCAGCTAGAACTACAAAAAACTATGTAGTCCATGCTGTTCATTCAGCCCTTTCGGGGACAATGTGTCCAACCTAAAAATCCACTGACTTTCTAGCTGGAGTAGTCTTCTACCTCTATTACCACCACGAATAGATGGTGGCACATGATCTATTATCTTGCTTCTAATGCTAGCAATATTATGCGACCGTTGGGCACAATGACGAGCCATAGGTTGATCACTAGAACCTGACTCAAGAGCGGCTCTAATTGCAGATCTGTGATTTGCCATTCTTTCTTTAAATTGACATTCTGTCTTACCCACATAGTGAAGACCACGTGGGCAAGACAGAACATACACAACGTACCGTGAGGTACATGTGAGCGGAAAATTAATAGAATATTTTTTACCTGATCTAGGGTGGCAAATAAAATCTCCCACCAGCATAGAGCGACAGGTAACACATCCTATGCACCTGAAGCATCCAGGTTTACGTGACAGGAAATGTGGAACAGATTTTACTTTCATTAATTCCGTCACATCAACCTTGACTAAAAGGTCTTTCAAATTTTTTCCCCTGGAATATGCTGGCATAATACGAGTATTATAAAGACTCGGAAGGTCCTTATCAGTGTTTACAATAGGCCAGATTTTCTTGATTTCCTTGTTGGTTTTAAAACTAGCTTCTGTATACCTATTGACCCAAGGTATCCTTTGCTGGTCAACATCTACAGAAGCTTTACCTTTAAGAGAAACCTCCCTGGGGATTTGTATAACCCTCTGTTTAGTAGCCAATAGTAGTTCATTATCATAACCCCTCTGTTTAAATTTAGACACCATGCCATCCAGAGCATGGTCAATCTTGGAGGGATCACTTGTGATCCGCCGTGCTCTAAGCATCTGGGAATATGGTAGTCCATATTTTAATGAAGGAGGGTGGAAACTATCAGCTTTAAGGACAGTATTACGATCCGTCTCCTTAACATATAGGGATGTACAAATTTGGCCATCACTACATGAAATGGTGACGTCTAGAAAGTTAACATTAGTTGTGCTCAAATCATAAGTAAATTTCACAACACTAGAAGATGTATTATGCCTGTCCAAAAGATCACGTAAACATTCCTGAGAACCACCCCACACAATCAACAAGTCATCTATGTACCTAACGTACATGATGACCTGATGACTGAAGGGGTTGTCCAAAACAAGGGGTTTTTCAATCCAGCACATAAACGCATTGGCGTACGATGGGGCCACATTGGACCCCATCGCACAGCCAAGGCGCTGCAAATAGAAATCACCGTTGAAAAAAAAGTAGTTTCTGGTCAACACTAGAGATAATAATTCTAAAAACAATTCCATAGGTGGACCAACATAATGGGGATTATTCTCAATTAGTGCTGCTACCGCTGTTATCCCCAAATCGTGGGGAATACAGGTATATAGCCCAACAACATCTGCACTGCAAAATATTGTACCTGGTGGAAGTGAACCTAAAGCATTCAACCGTGTCAATAAGTCATTAGAATCTATAAGATACGAAACAGTATGCTGGATGCATGGATTTAATAATGCATCCAAATAAACTGAAATTGTTTGAAATAAAGAACCCCTGGCAGAAATAATTGGTCTGCCAGGGGGTGTCTGACTATTCTTGTGGAGCTTGGGCAAGGTATAAAATAGGGGCACCACAGGATGTGTTGTTTTTAATGCAGTAAACAATTCATTGGATATCCAAGAAGTAGTGACCGCCCTAGATAACACCTTGTCCAACTCTATTTTGAAATCATTGGTGGGATCCCGTGTCAATTTTTCATAGATGTCAACATCTGACAATTGCCTATTACACTCAGCAATGTAATGGTCCAACAGGATTATGACCAAAACAGGGTTTCTCTATCGTCCTAGTGGATGCTGGGGTTCCTGAAAGGACCATGGGGAATAGCGGCTCCGCAGGAGACAGGGCACAAAAAGTAAAGCTTTTCCAGATCAGGTGGTGTGCACTGGCTCCTCCCCCTATGACCCTCCTCCAGACTCCAGTTAGATTTTTGTGCCCGGCCGAGAAGGGTGCAATCTAGGTGGCTCTCCTAAAGAGCTGCTTAGAAAAAGTTTAGCTTAGGTTTTTTATTTTACAGTGAGTCCTGCTGGCAACAGGATCACTGCAACGAGGGACTGAGGGGAGAAGAAGTGAACTCACCTGCGTGCAGGATGGATTGGCTTCTTGGCTACTGGACATCAGCTCCAGAGGGACGATCACAGGTACAGCCTGGATGGTCACCGGAGCCGCGCCGCCGGCCCCCTTGCAGATGCTGAAGTCAGAAGAGGTCCAGAATCGGCGGCTGAAGACTCCTGCAGTCTTCTAAAGGTAGCGCACAGCACTGCAGCTGTGCGCCATTTTCCTCTCAGCACACTTCACACGCAGTCACTGAGGGTGCAGGGCGCTGGGGGGGGGGCGCCCTGGGAGGCAAATGTAACCTATATAAAGGCTAAAAATACCTCACATATAGCCCCCAGAGGCTATATGGAGATATTTAACCCCTGCCTGGATTCACTAAATAGCGGGAGACGAGCCCGCCGGAAAAGGGGCGGGGCCTATCTCCTCAGCACACGGCGCCATTTCCTCTCACAGCTCCGCTGGTCAGGACGGCTCCCAGGTCTCTCCCCTGCACTGCACTACAGAAACAGGGTAAAACAGAGAGGGGGGGCAAATTTATGGCGATATTTTGATATATATAAAGCAGCTATAAGGGAGCACTTATTATAAGGCTATCCCTGTTATATATAGCGCTTTTGGTGTGTGCTGGCAAACTCTCCCTCTGTCTCCCCAAAGGGCTAGTGGGTCCTGTCTTCGTTAGGAGCATTCCCTGTGTGTCTGCTGTGTGTCGGTACGTGTGTGTCGACATGTATGAGGACGATATTGGTGTGGAGGCGGAGCAATTGCCAAATATGAGGATGTCACCCCCTAGGGAGTCGACACCAGAATGGATGCCTTTATTTATGGAACTACGGGATAGTGTCAACACACTAAAGCAGTCGTTTGACGACATGAGACGGCCGGACAATCAATTAGTGCCTGTCCAGGCGACTCAAACACCGTCAGGGGCTGTGAAACGCCCTTTGCCTCAGTCGGTCGACACAGACCCAGACACAGGCACTGACTCCAGTGGTGACGGTGACGAATCAACCGTATTTTCCAGTAGGGCCACACGTTATATGATTTTGGCAATGAAGGAGGCGTTACATTTAGCTGATACTACAGGTACCACTAAACAGGGTATTATGTGGGGTGTGAAAAAACTACCTATAGTTTTTCCTGAATCAGAAGAATTAAATGACGTGTGTAATGAAGCGTGGGTTGCCCCTGATAAAAAGCTGATAATTTCAAAGAAATTATTGGCATTATACCCTTTCCCGCCAGAGGTTAGGGAGCGCTGGGAAACCCCTCCTAGGGTGGACAAGGCGCTAACACGCTTATCTAAACAAGTGGCGTTACCCTCTCCTGAGACGGCCGCACTTAAAGATCCATCAGATAGGAGGATGGAAAATATCCAAAAAAGTATATACACACATGCAGGTGTTATACTACGACCAGCTATAGCGACTGCCTGGATGTGCAGTGCTGGGGTAGTTTGGTCAGAGTCCCTGATTGAAAATATTGATACCCTGGACAGGGACAATATTTTACTGTCGTTAGAACAAATAAAGGATGCATTTCTTTATATGCGTGATGCACAGAGGGATATCTGCACACTGGCATCACGGGTAAGTGCTATGTCCATTTCGGCCAGAAGAGCTTTATGGACGCGACAGTGGACAGGCGATGCGGATTCAAAACGACATATGGAAGTTTTGCCGTATAAAGGGGAGGAGTTATTTGGAGTCGGTCTATCAGATTTGGTGGCCACGGCTACAGCCGGGAAATCCACCTTTCTACCTCAAGTCACTCCCCAACAGAAAAAGGCACCGACTTTTCAACCGCAGCCCTTTCGTTCCTTTAAAAATAAGAGAGCAAAGGGCTATTCATATCTGCCACGAGGCAGAGGTCGAGGGAAGAGACAGCAACAGGCAGCTCCTTCCCAGGAACAGAAGCCTTCCCCGGCTTCTACAAAAGCCTCAGCATGACGCTGGGGCTTCTCAAGCGGACTCGGGGACGGTGGGTGGTCGTCTCAAAAATTACAGCGCGCAGTGGGCTCACTCGCAGGTAGATCCCTGGATCCTGCAGATATCTCAGGGGTACAGGTTGGAATTAGAGACAGATCCACCTCGCCGTTTCCTGAAGTCTGCTTTACCAACGTCCCCCTCCGAAAGGGAGACGGTTTTGGAAGCCATTCACAAGCTGTACTCTCAGCAGGTGATAGTCAAGGTACCTCTTCTACAACAAGGGAAGGGGTATTATTCCACTCTTTTTGTGGTACCGAAGCCGGATGGCTCGGTAAGGCCTATTCTAAATCTGAAGTCCTTGAACCTGTACATAAAGAAGTTCAAGTTCAAGATGGAGTCACTCAGAGCAGTGATAGCGAACCTGGAAGAGGGGGACTTTATGGTATCCTTGGACATCAAGGATGCGTATCTCCACGTTCCAATTTACCCCTCACACCAGGGGTACCTCAGGTTCGTTGTACAAAACTGTCACTATCAGTTTCAGACGCTGCCGTTCGGATTGTCCACGGCACCTCGGGTCTTTACAAAGGTAATGGCCGAGATGATGATTCTTCTTCGAAGAAAAGGCATATTAATTATCCCATACTTGGACGATCTCCTAATAAGGGCAAGGTCCAGAGAACAGCTAGAGATGGGATTAGCACTGTCGCAAGAAGTGCTAAAACAGCACGGGTGGATTCTGAATATTCCAAAATCCCAGTTAATGCCGACAACTCGTCTGCTGTTCCTAGGGATGATTCTGGACACGGTTCAGAAAAAGGTTTTTCTCCCGGAGGAAAAAGCCAAGGAGTTATCCGAGCTTGTCAGGAACCTCCTAAAACCAGGAAAGGTGTCTGTACATCAATGCACAAGAGTCCTGGGAAAAATGGTGGCTTCTTACGAAGCAATTCCATTCGGCAGATTCCACGCAAGAATTTTCCAAAGGGATCTGTTGGACAAATGGTCAGGGTCGCATCTTCAGATGCACCTGCGGATAACCCTGTCTCCAAGGACAAGGGTGTCTCTTCTGTGGTGGTTGCAGAGTGCTCATCTATTGGAGGGCCGCAGATTCGGCATACAGGATTGGATCCTGGTGACCACGGACGCCAGCCTGAGAGGCTGGGGAGCAGTCACACAAGGAAGAAACTTCCAGGGAGTATGGACGAGCCTGGAAACGTCTCTTCACATAAACATTCTGGAACTAAGAGCAATATACAATGCTCTAAGCCAGGCAGAACCTCTGCTTCAGGGAAAACCGGTGTTGATCCAGTCGGACAACATCACGGCAGTCGCCCATGTGAACAGACAGGGCGGCACAAGAAGCAGGAGTGCAATGGCAGAAGCTGCAAGGATTCTTCGCTGGGCAGAGAATCATGTGATAGCACTGTCAGCAGTGTTCATCCCGGGAGTGGACAACTGGGAAGCAGACTTCCTCAGCAGACACGATCTTCACCCGGGAGAGTGGGGACTTCATCCAGAAGTCTTCCACTTGCTGGTAACCCGTTGGGAAAGACCAATGGTGGACATGATGGCGTTTCGCCTCAACAAAAAACTGGACAGGTATTGCGCCAGGTCAAGAGATCCGCAGGCAATAGCTGTGGACGCGCTGGTAACGCCTTGGGTGTACCAGTCGGTGTATGTGTTTCCTCCTCTGCCTCTCATACCAAAAGTATTGAGAATTATACGGCAAAGAGGCGTAAGGAGAGGGACTTGCTTCAGCAGGGTCCCTGTCTGTTTCAAGACTTACCGCGGCTGCGTTTGACGGCATGGCGGTTGAACGCCGGCCCCTAAAGGAAAAAGGCATGCCGGAAGAAGTCATTCCTACTTTGATTAAAGCAAGGAAGGAAGTAACCGTGCAACATTATCACCGAATTTGGCGAAAATATGTTGCGTGGTGCGAAGATCGGAGTGCTCCGACGGAGGAATTTCAACTGGGTCGATTCCTACATTTCCTGCAATCAGGATTGTCTATGGGTCTCAAATTGGGATCTATTAAGGTTCAAATTTCGGCCCTGTCGATTTTCTTTCAAAAAGAATTGGCTTCAGTCCCTGAAGTCCAGACCTTTGTTAAGGGAGTGCTACATATACAGCCTCCTGTGGTGCCTCCAGTGGCACCGTGGGATCTCAATGTGGTTTTGGACTTTCTAAAATCTCATTGGTTTGAACCACTAAAGAAGGTGGATTTGAAATATCTCACATGGAAAGTGACCATGCTTCTAGCCCTGGCTTCGGCCAGGAGAGTGTCAGACTGGCAGCTTTATCTTACAAAAGCCCATATCTGATTTTCCATTCGGACAGGGCAGAACTGCGGACTCGTCCGCATTTTCTCCCTAAGGTGGTGTCAGCATTTCATCTGAACCAGCCTATTGTAGTGCCTGCGGCTACAAGTGACTTGGAGGACTCCAAGTTACTGGACGTTGTCAGAGCATTAAAAATATATATTGCAAGGACAGCTGGAGTCAGAAAATCTGACTCGTTGTTTATATTGTATGCACCCAACAAGATGGGTGCTCCTGCGTCTAAGCAGACGATTGCTCGTTGGATCTGTAGCACAATCCAACTTGCACATTCTGTGGCAGGCCTGCCACAGCCTAAATCTGTAAAGGCCCACTCCACAAGGAAGGTGGGCTCATCTTGGGCGGCTGCCCGAGGGGTCTCGGCATTACAACTTTGCCGAGCAGCTACGTGGTCAGGGGAGAACACGTTTGTAAAATTTTACAAATTTGATACTCTGGCTAAGGAGGACCTGGAGTTCTCTCATTCGGTGCTGCAGAGTCATCCGCACTCTCCCGCCCATTTGGGAGCTTTGGTATAATCCCCATGGTCCTTTCAGGAACCCCAGCATCCACTAGGACGATAGAGAAAATAAGATTTTACTTACCGATAAATCTATTTCTCGGAGTCCGTAGTGGATGCTGGGCGCCCATCCCAAGTGCGGATTATCTGCAATAATTGTACATAGTTATTGTTAACTAATTCGGGTTATTGTTGAAGGAAGCCATCTTTCAGAGGCTCCGCTGTTATCATACTGTTAACTGGGTTTAGATCACAAGTTGTACGGTGTGATTGGTGTGGCTGGTATGAGTCTTACCCGGGATTCAAAATCCTCCCTTATTGTGTACGCTCGTCCGGGCACAGTACCTAACTGGAGTCTGGAGGAGGGTCATAGGGGGAGGAGCCAGTGCACACCACCTGATCTGGAAAAGCTTTACTTTTTGTGCCCTGTCTCCTGCGGAGCCGCTATTCCCCATGGTCCTTTCAGGAACCCCAGCATCCACTACGGACTCCGAGAAATAGATTTATCGGTAAGTAAAATCTTATTTTATGTTTGGTTGAATACCCCAGTGGCGCGTAATCAACAGAGGCCATTTAACCGTAATCGTAGAACTAGGGCACAATTCACTGACTATGAAGGATCAAGTACCTCCGCAAGTGACAACGATGTACAAGTCGCGACAACATCTCGCCAAGAGCACCCTTTAGGGGTAAAAACCCGGGCCACGTATGGCAAACCGCCAAAAGGACGAGGAGAGGTGGCCAAAGAAAAAGGCAAGACAAAAGCAAAGACTCGCAAGTAAGGGACCTTGTCTTTAACCTTTCCAAAACTCCACTTGATGATCTTGAATATCAGGTGTTAGCAAAAGGACTTTCTTTCATTCCCACTGTCCGCCACGACCCATTTCAGTGGAAGGTTGAATCATTTAAATTCAACAGGACATTAAAGTTACGTGAACATTTTAAAACTGTTTCTGCGGCAGCAACTGCTGCTATTACTGATGTACCTAAACAACTTAAGAGCATACAACTTAAGTCTAAATTTGATCCTGTGTCAAATAATCCTTCCATCAAAACGTTCTCACGCCTCATGGAGAGGTTGGGAAATGATTGTGAGCATGATAGTAGGGGTTATAGTAATCTGACGGGTCCTGAACGACAGGCACTAAAAAATTTACAATTTCGTTCTGATATTATAATCAGTGCTGATAAAGGTGGAGCGATAGTGGTTCAGGACCTGTCTGATTACATTGCTGAGTGTAATAGGCAATTGTCAGATGTTGACATCTATGAAAAATTGACACGGGATCCCACCAATGATTTCAAAATAGAGTTGGACAAGGTGTTATCTAGGGCGGTCACTAATTCTTGGATATCCAATGAATTGTTTACTGCATTAAAAACAACACATCCTGTGGTGCCCCTATTTTATACCTTGCCCAAGCTCCACAAGAATAGTCAGACACCCCCTGGCAGACCAATTATTTCTGCCAGGGGTTCTTTATTTCAAACAATTTCAGTTTATTTGGATGCATTATTAAATCCATGCATCCAGCATACTGTTTCGTATCTTAAAGATACTAATGACTTATTGACACGGTTGAATACTTTAGGTTCACTTCCACCAGGTACAATATTTTGCAGTGCAGATGTTGTTGGGCTATATCTGTATTCCCCACGATTTGGGGATAACAGCGGTAGCAGCACTAATTGAGAATAATCCCCATTATGTTGGTCCACCTATGGAATTGTTTTTAGAATTATTATCTCTAGTGTTGACCAGAAACTACTTTTTTTTCAACGGTGATTTCTATTTGCAGCGCCTTGGCTGTGCGATGGGGTCCAATGTGGCCCCATCGTACGCCAATGCGTTTATGTGCTGGATTGAAAAACCCCTTGTTTTGGACAACCCCTTCAGTCATCAGGTCATCATGTACGTTAGGTACATAGATGACTTGTTGATTGTGTGGGGTGGTTCTCAGGAATGTTTACGTGATCTTTTGGACAGGCATAATACATCTTCTAGTGTTGTGAAATTTACTTATGATTTGAGCACAACTAATGTTAACTTTCTAGACGTCACCATTTCATGTAGTGATGGCCAAATTTGTACATCCCTATATGTTAAGGAGACGGATCGTAATACTGTCCTTAAAGCTGATAGTTTCCACCCTCCTTCATTAAAATATGGACTACCATATTCCCAGATGCTTAGAGCACGGCGGATCACAAGTGATCCCTCCAAGATTGACCACGCTCTGGATGGCATGGTGTCTAAATTTAAACAGAGGGGTTATGATAATGAACTACTATTGGCTACTAAACAGAGGGTTATACAAATCCCCAGGGAGGTTTCTCTTAAAGGTAAAGCTTCTGTAGATGTTGACCAGCAAAGGATACCTTGGGTCAATAGGTATACAGAAGCTAGTTTTAAAACCAACAAGGAAATCAAGAAAATCTGGCCTATTGTAAACACTGATAAGGACCTTCCGAGTCTTTATAATACTCGTATTATGCCAGCATATTCCAGGGGAAAAAATTTGAAAGACCTTTTAGTCCAGGTTGATGTGACGGAATTAATGAAAGTAAAATCTGTTCCACATTTCCTGTCACGTAAACCTGGATGCTTCAGGTGCATAGGATGTGTTACCTGTCGCTCTATGCTGGTGGGAGATTTTATTTGCCACCCTAGATCAGGTAAAAAATATTCTATTAATTTTCCGCTCACATGTACCTCACGGTACGTTGTGTATGTTCTGTCTTGCCCACGTGGTCTTCACTATGTGGGTAAGACAGAATGTCAATTTAAAGAAAGAATGGCAAATCACAGATCTGCAATTAGAGCCGCTCTTGAGTCAGGTTCTAGTGATCAACCTATGGCTCGTCATTGTGCCCAACGGTCGCATAATATTGCTAGCATTAGAAGCAAGATAATAGATCATGTGCCACCATCTATTCGTGGTGGTAATAGAGGTAGAAGACTACTCCAGCTAGAAAGTCAGTGGATTTTTAGGTTGGACACATTGTCCCCGAAAGGGCTGAATGAACAGCATGGACTACATAGTTTTTTGTAGTTCTAGCTGGGTGTTATTAGGACGTCACAATCAATAGCTAATTAACTGTTGGCACTTGGAATATGCTGTTCGCTTTCATTGAAAATATAAGTAAATATTCATATTATATTATAACTGGTTTCTATTACAATGAAATTATCTTTGGGATGGTTCTGGACATATAACGATGCCAGTATGTGTTTCTATGATGTGTTGGGTCTTAGTTTGTCTATAGTGTCCCACGGTTCGTTTTTTAGATTTTATGTATTTTTTGTATTTTTGTATTTCTATTTTTCACCTGTATTGTTAATATTTACTCATGCGCTTGGGTTGCATCATAATATCTATGTTTCGTTTTGATCGTAGATGAGATGCCTCACGTGCATGAAGCTGTTTTTGTTTTGTTGCCTTGGTAACCTGAGTACGTGGACTTGTCCCTCCCTGCGGGCGCCTTCCGATGACGTCGCCCGCTACACGGAAGCCGCTGCACAGTGTGTGAGAGCAGCGGTCAGCGTGGCGTTCTGATCGGCGGGCAGGAACGCAGGTGAGGTGAGTCAACTTAATTGTATATGTGGGAAGTCTCTGTGAGGGTATATAATGTTTGTTAGTACTGTATTGTACATCCCTGACGACGGGCGGACGCCCGAAACAATTGTAGGATGTCTCTTCAATAAAGAAAGTTGTTTGAACAGTCTCCAGAGTGCCGCCCGTTCTCATATATATATATATATATATATATATATATATATATATATATAATTAGATAGATGCTGCAGTGGCCGGCACTCAGTCTGCAATACAGTACTGGCCTTGGTGCCCTCCATACCACTCAAAGTGGAATTAGATATGGAGAAAGATTGGCGGCACTCTCAGGGCTTTGTAGACGTAGAAAATATGAAGGCAATTACAGCCTATCTGTCATCAGATGATAGGCTGTAATTGCCTTCATATTTTCTACGTCTACAAAGCCCTGAGAGTGCCGCCAATCTTTCTCTATATATATATATATATATATATATATATATATATATATATATATATATATATATATATACACATATACATATATATATATATATATATATATACCCATAAAATTAGACCTTGCCTAACTCTCAAGCTTTATTAGGTGAGCTGCGAGTGCAATTTAAAAACATGTTAATAGCTAATTTGTGAAATGTTCAATGGTTGTGAAGTTATCAGCCTAAAGAGCCCTACACACTATGCGATCCGCCGCCGAGCTACCCGACGGCGGATATGTGACCCGCCGCGCGGGGGGGGGGGATTGTGACAGGGGGAGTGAAGTTTCTTAACTCCTCCCATCACCCGGCTCCATAGCAGTGCATGCAAATATGGACGGGATCGTCCATATTGGCCTGCATACACAAGCGACTGGGCACCAGCGATGAACTATCGCGGGGGCCGCGCATCATTCATGCTGCTGCCTCCACACCGAAAGATATGAATGAGACACCGTTCATATCTTTCAGTAATATCGCCTAGTGTGTAGGGGTTTACTTTACACTCTCATGGCAGCATTTATAATTCCATCACAATCTGAAACGGTCAGTCTAAAACCTGTGTTGATTTGGTGTGGAATAACTCACTTATTGTAAAAAAATAAAATAAAATGCTGTAACATAACTTTACCTATACCCCAAAGGATTTCCAGTACTGAGCAATTAATGCTTTTTGTTGGTTCAGTATCGCCTCTTGGCGGTCACATGACCGACAATGAAGATCCCGACATTGGAGGCGGTAAGTATTTTTACCGTTCCCCTACCCTAACCCTCCGGTGGTAGCGGCTAGGGCTAACCCACGCCCCTTCCCCCAAGTGCCTAACCCTAAGACTAACCTCAGTACTTACCTTTGAGATGTCTGCGTTCCGGTGCCGGCTTCATCACGACTGCCGGAATCCCGACCGTCAGGATGCTGAACGCATCCCCATTTTGTAACAGACATTTTATTTTATGACCACTGTGCTTCACTGTAACTACGTAAGACTTTCTTTTTCATTCAACTCGACTTGATATCGAAATATACAACAAATATGGGATCTTTTCTCTGGAAACATTCTAGTCTTTGTGAAGAGCAGTGCTAAACTGTATTTAGGAGAAGAATGGCAGGTTTTATATATTTTCGGTACGGTGCAGTAACCAAATACAATGCATTCCAGTTAGTCAATCCACATAATGTGTATTACTGTTGCAGGAAGACCTTGTGCCTAAGGATATTGAAAGTATAATTGATGACTTAAAGGCTGGGAAATCACCTAATCCTGGACCAAGGTAACATAGCTATAGTATGTATAATCATAATGTAGATAATAAGAATTTACTTACCGATAATTCTATTTCTCGGAGTCCGTAGTGGATGCTGGGGTTCCTGAAAGGACCATGGGGAATAGCGGCTCCGCAGGAGACAGGGCACAAAAAAGTAAAGCTTTACTAGGTCAGGTGGTGTGCACTGGCTCCTCCCCCCATGACCCTCCTCCAGACTCCAGTTAGGTACTGTGCCCGGACGAGCATACACAATAAGGGAGGCATTTTGAATCCCGGGTAAGACTCATACCAGCCACACCAATCACACCGTACAACTTGTGATCTAAACCCAGTTAACAGTATGACAACAGAAAGGGCCTCTTAAAGATGGCTCCTTAACAATAACCCGAATTAGTTAACAATAACTATGTACAAGTATTGCAGATAATCCGCACTTGGGATGGGCGCCCAGCATCCACTACGGACTCCGAGAAATAGAATTATCGGTAAGTAAATTCTTATTTTCTCTATCGTCCTAAGTGGATGCTGGGGTTCCTGAAAGGACCATGGGGATTATACCAAAGCTCCCAAACGGGCGGGAGAGTGCGGATGACTCTGCAGCACCGAATGAGAGAACTCCAGGTCCTCCTTTGCCAGGGTATCAAATTTGTAAAATTTTACAAACGTGTTCTCCCCCGACCACGTAGCTGCTCGGCAGAGTTGTAATGCCGAGACCCCTCGGGCAGCCGCCCAAGATGAGCCCACCTTCCTTGTGGAGTGGGCTTTTACAGTTTTAGGCTGTGGCAGGCCTGCCACAGAATGTGCAAGTTGAATTGTGTTACAAATCCAACGAGCAATCGACTGCTTAGAAGCAGGTGCGCCCAACTTGTTGGGTGCATACAATATAAACAGCGAGTCAGATTTTCTGACTCCAGCCGTCCTTGCAATGTATATTTTTAAGGCTCTGACAACGTCCAACAACTTGGAGTCCTCCAAGTCGCTAGTGGCCGCAGGCACCACAATAGGTTGGTTCAGATGAAATGCTGATACCACTTTAGGGAGAAAATGCGGACGAGTCCGCAGTTCTGCCCTATCCGAATGGAAGATTAGATAAGGACTTTTATAAGATAAAGCCGCCAATTCAGATACTCTCCTGGCAGAGGCCAGGGCTAGTAACATAGTCACTTTCAATGTGAGATATTTCAAATCCACCTTTTTCAATGGTTCAAACCAATGGGATTTGAGGAAATCTAAAACTACATTTAGATCCCACGGTGCCACCGGAGGCACCACAGGAGGCTGTATATGCAGTACTCCCTTGACAAAAGTCTGGACCTCAGGGACAGAGGCCAATTCTTTTTGGAAGAATATTGACAGGGCCGAAATTTGAACCTTAATGGATCCCAATTTGAGACCCATAGATAATCCTGATTGCAGGAAATGTAGGAAACGACCCAGTTGGAATTCCTCCGTCGGAACCCTCCGATCCTCGCACCACGCTACATATTTTCGCCAAATGCGGTGATAATGTTTCACGGTGACTTCCTTCCGTGCCTTAATCAAGGTAGGAATGACTTCTTCTGGAATGCCTTTCCCTTTTAGGATCTGGCGTTCAACCGCCATGCCGTCAAACGCAGCCGCGGTAAGTCTTGAAAAAGACAGGGACCCTGCTGTAGCAGGTCCCTTCTCAGAGGTAGAGGCCACGGTTCGTCCGTGAGCATCTCTTGAAGTTCCGGATACCAAGTCCTTCTCGGCCAATCCGGAACCACTAGTATTGTTCTTACTCTTCTTTGCCGTATGATCTTCAATACCTTTGGTATGAGCGGCAGAGGAGGAAACACATACACTGACTGGTACACCCAAGGAGTTACCAGTGCGTCCACAGCTATTGCCTGTGGATCTCTTGACCTGGCGCAATATTTGTCCAGTTTCTTGTTGAGGCGAGACGCCATCATGTCTACAATTGGTCTTTCCCAACGGTCTATTAACATGTTGAAGACTTCTGGATGTAGACCCCACTCTCCCGGATGAAGATCGTGTCTGCTGAGGAAGTCTGCTTCCCAGTTGTCCACGCCCGGGATGAACACTGCTGACAGTGCTATCACGTGATTCTCCGCCCAGCGAAGAATCTTGGCAGCTTCTGCCATTGCACTCCTGCTTCTTGTGCCGCCCTGCCTGTTTACATGGGCGACCGCCGTGATGTTGTCCGACTGAATCAACACCGGCTTTCCTTGCAGGAGAAGTTCCGCCTGGCTTAGAGCATTGTAGATTGCTCTTAGTTCCAGAATGTTTATGTGAAGAGACTTTTCCAGACTCGTCCATACTCCCTGGAAGTTTCTTCCTTGTGTGACTGCTCCCCAGCCTCTCAGGCTGGCGTCCGTGGTCACCAGGATCCAATCCTGAATGCCGAATCTGCGGCCTTCTAATAGGTGAGCCTTCTGCAACCACCACAGAAGTGACACCCTTGTCTTTGGTGACAGGGTTATTCGCAGGTGCATCTGCAGATGCGACCCTGACCATTTGTCCAACAGATCCCTTTGGAATATTCTTGCATGGAATCTGCCGAATGGAATTGCTTCGTAAGAAGCCACCATTTTTCCCAGGACTCTTGTGCATTGATGTACTGACACTTTTCCTGGTTTTAGGAGGTTCCTGACCAGATCGGATAACTCCTTGGCTTTTTCCTCTGGAAGGAAAACCTTTTTCTGAACCGTGTCCAGAATCATTCCTAGGAACAGCAGACGAGTTGTCGGGATTAAATGGGATTTTGGAATATTCAGAATCCACCCGTGTTGTCTTAGCACCTCTTGAGATAGTGCTAAAGCTGTCTCCAGCTGTTCTCTGGACCTTGCCCTTATTAGGAGATCGTCCAAGTATGGGATAACTAATACGCCTTTTCTTCGAAGAAGAATCATCATCTCGGCCATTACCTTGGTAAAGACCCGAGGCGCCGTGGACAATCCGAACGGCAGCGTCTGAAACTGATAGTGACAGTTTTGAACAATGAACCTGAGGTACCCCTGGTGTGCGGGGTAAATCGGAACGTGTAGATACGCATCCTTGATGTCCAAGGATACCATAAAGTCCCCTTCTTCCAGGTTCGCTATCACTGCTCTGAGTGACTCCATCTTGAACTTGAACTTTTTTATGTAGAGGTTCAAGGACTTCAGATTTAGAATAGGCCTTACCGAGCCATCCGGCTTCGGTACCACAAATAGAGTGGAATAATACCCCTTTCCTTGTTGTAATAGGGGTACTTTGACTATCACCTGCTGAGCGTACAGCTTGTGAATGGCTTCCAACACCCTCTCCCTTTCGGAAGAGACGGTTGGTAAGGCAGACTTCAGGAAACGATGAGGAGGATCCGTCTCTAATTCCAACCTGTACCCCTGAGATATTATCTGCAGGATCCAGGGGTCTACCTGCGAGTGAGCCCACTGCGCGCTGTAATTTTTGAGACGGCCCCCCACTGTCCCCGAGTCCGCTTGAGAGGCCCCAGCGTCATGCTGAGGTTTTTGCAGGAGCCGGGGAGGGCTTCTGTTCCTGGGAAGGAGCTGCCTGTTGGTGTCTCTTCCCTCTTCCTCTGCCTCGTGGCAGGTACGACAAGCCCTTTGCTCTCTTATTTTTGTAGGAGCGAAAAGGCTGCGGTTGAAAGGTCGGTGCCTTTCTCTGTTGGGGAGTGACTTGAGGTAAAAAAGTGGATTTCCCGGCAGTAGCCGTGGCCACCAAGTCTGATAGACCAACTCCAAATAACTCCTCCCCTTTATACGGCAAAACCTCCATGTGACGTTTTGAATCCGCATCGCCTGTCCACTGTCGTGTCCATAAGGCTCTTCTGGCTGAAATGGACATAGCACTCATCCGAGATGCCAGTGTGCAAATATCCCTCTGTGCATCACGCATATAGATAAATGCATCCTTTATTTGTTCTAACGACAGTAAAACATTGTCCCTATCTAGGGTATCAATATTTTCAATCAGGGATTCTGACCAAACTACTCCAGCACTGCACATCCAGGCAGTTGCTATAGCTGGTCGTAGTATAACACCTGCATGTGTGTATATATTCTTTTGAATAACTTCCATCTTTCTATCTGATGGATCCTTAAGTGCGGCCGTCTCAGGAGAGGGTAACGCCACTTGTTTGGATAAGCGTGTGAGCGCCTTGTCCACCTTAGGGGGTGTTTCCCAGCGCGCCCTAACCTCTGGCGGGAAAGGGTATAATGCCAATAACTTTTTTGAAATTATCAACTTTTTATCAGGAGCAACCCACGCTTCATCACACACGTCATTTAATTCTTCTGATTCAGGAAAAACTGTTTGTAGTTTTTTCACACCATACATAATACCCTGTTTTACGGTATCTGTAGTATCAGCTAAATGTAACGTCTCCTTCATTGCCAAAATCATATAACGTGTGGCCCTACTGGAAAATACGTTTGAATTTCTACCGTCGTCACTGGAATCAGTGCCCGTGTCTGGGTCTGTGTCGACCGACTGAGGCAAAGGGCGTTTTACAGCCCCTGACGGTGTTTGAGGCGCCTGTACAGGCATTAATTGATTGTCCGGCCGCCTCATGTCCTCAACTGACTGTTTAAGGGAAGATAAACCATCACGTAATTCCACAAATAAAGGCATCCATTCTGGTGTCGACCCCCTGGGGGGTGACATCTGCATATTTGGCAATTGCTCCGCCTCCACACCAATATCGTCCTCATACATGTCGACACCACGTACCGACACACACCGCAAACTCACAGGGAATGCTCTAATGAAGACAGGACCCACTAGCCCTTTTGGGGAGACAGAGGGAGAGTCTGCCAGCACACACCACAAAGCGCTATATATACAAGGGATATCCTTATATTAAGTGCTCCCTTATAGCTGCTTTAATATATATATATATAGCCATTAATGTGCCCCCCCTCTCTGTTTTACCCTGTTTCTGTAGTGCAGTGCAGGGGAGAGACCTGGGAGCCGTTCTGACCAGCGGAGCTGTGACAGAAAATGGCGCCGTGTGCTGAGGAGATAGGCCCCGCCCCTTTTTCGGCGGGTTCTTCTCCCGCTATTTTTCCAGTCAGGCAGGGGTTAAATATCTCCATATAGCCCCTATGGGCTATATGTGAGGTATTTTTAGCCTTGTATAAGGTTTATATTTGCCTCTCAGAGCGCCCCCCCCCAGCGCTCTGCACCCTCAGTGACTGCCCAGTGAAGTGTGCTGAGAGGAAAATGGCGCACAGCTGCAGTGCTGTGCGCTACCTTATGAAGACTGAGGAGTCTTCAGCCGCCGGTTTCCGGACCTCTTCACGCTTCAGCATCTGCAAGGGGGTCGGCGGCGCGGCTCCGGGACCGGACTCCACGGCTGGGCCTGTGTTCGATCCCTCTGGAGCTAATGGTGTCCAGTAGCCAAGCAGCAAATCCACTCTGCATGCAGGTGAGTTTACTACTTTCCCCCTAAGTCCCACGTTGCAGTGATCCTGTTGCCAGCAGGACTCACTGTAAAGAAAAAAACCTAAACTAAACTTTCTCTAAGCAGCTCTTTAGGAGAGCCACCTAGATTGCACCCTTCTCGTTCGGGCACAAAATCTAACTGGAGTCTGGAGGAGGGTCATGGGGGGAGGAGCCAGTGCACACCACCTGACCTAGTAAAGCTTTACTTTTTTGTGCCCTGTCTCCTGCGGAGCCGCTATTCCCCATGGTCCTTTCAGGAACCCCAGCATCCACTTAGGACGATAGAGAAATAATGTAATAAAGATGTGAGATCAAATTAATCTTTATTCTCCATTTCATTTACTTTCAGGAATGGACGCTTCTCGTGTGAGCCTGCTGGAGGACTAACCTCTTTGTCTGAACCTCCAAAAGGACCTGGTTTTGGTGTTCGGGCAGACCTATGAAGTTACACTTTAATAATAAGACAGTAAATTGATGTACAAACCTAAAACATTATGTACTCAATAAATAACTATTGTATTAATGTACTTTTGTTGCACAGTGTGCATATGTGTCAGTAAGTATATTGCTGTACTGTGGATAAAGCAACTGGCCTACATTTAGAGTGAACAGTATTTGCTATTTTAAAATGAACACTGGTGCAAAGAAAATTAGTTATTCCTGTATATGCACTACTTGCATAACTAATAATTTGCATTTACAACTGTAGCACATCTTATAATTTCACATTAGTGGAAAAACTGTATAATTTGATTTATGGTAGACTTACCATGGTTAAATCTCCTTCTGCGAGGTACACTGGGTTTCACAGGGAATACATCGGGGTGTAGAGATGGATCTTGATCCAGAGGCCCCAACAGGCTAAAGCTTTAGACTGTCCCAGAATGCATTGCGGGGCCTCCTCTATAACCCCACCTCCAGGCACTGTGAGCTCAGTTTTAGAGTTGGTGCCTGCATGAAGCAGGTCACTTAAGGGGGTGGCTGCGCTAGGCAGCCCCGAAAAAGCTTTTTAGAAGACTTTAAGGGCTGCAGCACTTCATATGTCAGTGTGACATACTGTGCTGCGGCTCCATCACCTCCCCAGCAGCGTCTCATACTCCCGCTGGCTGTGTTCCAGGGTACTTGTGGCGGAGGCGCTCCGGTTCCTAGGCACACCACCGCAGACGTTCTCCTGGATCGCTTGGCTGCTACTAAGAGAGGAGGTAAGAGGGTCCCCCAGGCGGGACCCGCCCTTAAATTGCGTTGCGGTCTTAGAAGACAGACCGCGACGTTGGCGTGGACACTGTGACAGAGCAGGGATCCCACTATATCCACCAGGGCATGAGAGCACAGGTCGGATAGTGAAATACCCTCTTTGTACGGTTTGGTTTTCACAAACGTGGCTGACCTGCGAATAAGCAAGCCTTGGCCAGATGGATTAGAATGGTGATTGCACAAGCTTATGCGCAGGTTGGACACCCAAACTTAGCACCCATTCTACTCGGTCTGTTGGACCCTCTTGTGCGGCCCATCGTGGCACGTCCGCAGAACAATTGTGCAAGGTGGGTACGTGGTCATCAGTGAATTTATTAGGTTCTATGCCTTTGATACTTCCGCCTCCCAGGATGCTTCCTTTGGACGCCGGGTTCTCATACCCGCTAAGGTGCGTCTCCTCCCTTGAGGAACCGCTTTAGAACATCCCCGATGTATTCCCTGTGGAACACAGTGTACCCCGCAGATTGAATAGCACCAGGAGGTAGCTCTTCAATAGGAGCTATTCAATGCAGAGCGATGTTAATCCCGAATAGAGGATTTCTTTTCGCACCCCTCTGTGGGTGCAAGCAGAAATCCAAAAAAACTAGGTCTGCGATGCTGTTTGTGTGCACGCTAGGGCACAAAACCGCATCACGGTGAGGTACTTTAGTCAGAGAATGGCCGTTCTTGCAATTAAACACCCTATTTAGTCCGTGAATACTGGCACTCTCCAACTTGGCATTGTGCTGAATTGAATATCTCCAGGAGCCCCCTCCCGGCGCTATTCAATTCCCCCTAAATTAAATGGACCCCTTTGAGAGATACCATAACCTAAGAATACCAGTGTCGTCATCTGCGGAGGGAATATAGGCCAGGAACTCTGAACTCCATATAAACTCAACTCAAATATATTAATACAGCATCTCATCACAGGGAGTAAAATTGCAACCTAAAGTCATTAAAAATTTTATTTGCAGGATATATTTTTATTAGTTCTACTGTTTCTTAGAATGAGATTTACTCGGCAAAGAACCCTTACTTAATTGCAGGCAAGCTAATGAAGCAAACTACACTGCTCAAAAAAATAAAGGGAATACTTAAACAACACAATGTAATTCCAAGTCAATCACACTTCTGTGAAATCAAACTGTCCACTTAGGAAGCAACACTGATTGACAATCAATTTCACATGCTGTTGTGCAAATGGAATAGACAACAGGTGGGAATTATAGGCAATTAGCAAGACACCCCCAATAAAGGAGTTGTTCTGCAGGTGGTGACCACAGACCACTTCTCAGCTCCTATGCTTTCTGGCTGATGTTTTGGTCACTTTTGAAAGCTGGCGGTGCTTTCACTCTAGTGGTAGCATGAGACGGAGTCTACAACCCACACAAGTGGCTCAGGTAGTGCAGCTCATCCAGGATGGCACATCAATGCTAGCTGTGGCAAGAAGGTTTGCTGTGTCTGTCAGCGTAGTGTCAAGAGCATGGAGGCGCTACCAGGAGACAGGCCAGTACATCAGGAGACATGGAGGAGGCAAACAACCCAGCAGCAGGACCGCTACCTCTGCCTTTGTGCAAGGAGGAACAGGAGGAGCACTGCCAGAGCCCTGCAAAATGACCTCCAGCAAGCCACAAATGTGCATGTGTCTACTCAAACGATCAGAAACAGACTCCATGAGGGTGGTATGAGGGCCCGACGTCCACAGGTGGGGGTTGTGCTTACAGCCCACCACCGTGCACGACGTTTGGCATTTGCCAGAGAACACCAAGATTGGCAAATTCGCCACTGGCGCCCTGTGCTCTTCACAGATGAAAGCAGGTTCTCACTGAGCACATGTGACAGTCTGGAGACGCCAAGGAGAACGTTCTGCTGCCTGCAACATCCTCCAGCATGACCGGTTTGGCAGTGGGTCAGTAATGGTGTGGAGTGGCATTTCTTTGGGGGGCCGCACAGCCCTCCATGTGCTCACCAGAGATAGCCTGACTGCCATTAGGTACCGAGATGAGATCCTCAGACCCCTTGTGAGACCATATGCTGGTGCGGTTGGCCCTGGGTTCCTCCTAATGCAAGACAATGCTAGACCTCATGTGTGGAGTGTCAGCAGTTCCTGCAAGACGAAGGCATTGATGCTATGGACTGGCCCGCCTGTTCCCCAGACCTGAATCCAATTGAGCACATCTGGGACATCATGTCTCGCTCCATCCACCAACGCCACGTTGCACCACAGACTGTCCAGGAGTTGGCGGATGCTTTAGTCCAGGTCTGGGAGGAGATCCCTCAGGAAACCATCCGCTACCTCATCAGGAGCATGCCCAGGCGTTGTAGGGAGGTCATACAAGCACGTGGAGGCCACACACACTACTGAGCCTCATTTTGACTTGTTTTAAGGACATTACATCAAAGTTGGATCAGCCTGTAGTGTGTTTTTCCACTTTAATTTTGAGTGTGACTCCAAATCCAGACCTCCATGGGTTAATAAATTTGATTTCCATTGATCATGTTTGTGTGATTTTGTTGTCAGCACATTCAACTATGTATAGAACAAAGTATTTAATAAGAATATTTCATTCATTCAGGTCTAGGATGTGTTGTTTTAGTGTTCCCTTTATTTTTTTGAGCAGTGTATTTGCGACTATCCGTTCAAAGTTATTTCCTGATTACGGCGCTCAGAAGAAATAAGTTTGGACACCTCTGCCTTAAGTGGCCCTAAAGCCAGTGTACACATTAATGAATAGTAGTACTTTCACAAATGCATTCATTTAATACTTTAAAAGACACATACTAAATGGTAAGCTAAGTTTAGGCACACAGTGCTCCAATAGCCAGAGCATTTGGCAACTTGGATTCATTTCTCTAACGTCCTAGAGGATGCTGGGACTCCGTAAGGACCATGGGGATAGACGGACTCCACAGGAGACATGGGCACTTTAAGAAAGACTTTGGATCTGGGTGTGCACTGGCTCCTCCCTCTATGCCCCTCCTCCAGACCTCAGTTTGATACTGTGCCCAGTGGAGACTGGGTGCTTTCAGGGAGCTCTCCTGAGTTTCCTGTAAAAGAAAGCATTTGTTTTTTTTATTTTCAGGGAGCCTGCTGGCAACAGACTCCCTGCATCGAGGGACTGAGGAGAGAGAAACAGACCCACTTCTCTGAGTTTCAGGGCTCTGTTTCTTAGGTTGCTGGACACCATTAGCTCCAGAGGGATCGGTACGCAGGTCTCACCCTCGCCGTCCGTCCCAGAGCCGCGCCGCCGTACTCCTCGCAGAGCCGGAAGAAAGAAGCCGGGTGAGTATGTGAGGAAAAGACTTCAGAGGCGGCAGAAGACATGATCTTCATAAGAGGTAACGCACAGCAGTAAAGCGGTGCGCCATTGCTCCCATTCACCTCACACACTTCGGTCACTGTAAGGGTGCAGGGCGCAGGGGGGGCGCCCTGGGCAGCAATAAACACCTCAGGTGGCAAATACACATATATACATGTACAGCTGGGCACTGTACATGTATAAAAAGAGCCCCCGCCATGTTATTAGTAATTTTGAGCGGGACAATCATAATGTAGATATAATGTAATAAAGATGTGAGATCAAATTAATCTTTATTCTCCATTTCATTTACTTTCAGGAATGGACGCTTCTCGTGTGACCCTGCTGGAGGACTAACCTCTTTGTCTGAACCTCCAAAAGGACCTGGTTTTGGTGTTCGGGCAGACCTATGAAGTTACACTTTAATAATAAGACAGTAAATTGATGTACAAACCTAAAACACTCTGGTACGTTGCTCAGGCCGGCAATTGCGTCGGCCTGGGTTTGTAGTGCTGTAGTAGCATGGACAGATTCTTTATCAGCGGATATTGAGACCCTTGATAAGGATACCATTTTAATGACCCTAGGGCATATAAAAGATGCTGTCTTATATATGAGGGATGCTCAAAGAGACATTAGTTTACTGGGTTCCAGAATAAACGCTATGTCCATTTCTGCTAGGCGAGTCTTATGGACCCGACAGTGGACGAGGGATGCCGACTCAGAGGCATATGGAGTTTTTGCCGTACAAGGGTGAGGAATTGTTTGGAGAGGGCCTCTCGGACCTCGTCTCCACAGCTACGGCAGATAAATCGAATTTTTTGCCTTATGTTCCCTCACAATCTAAGAAAGCGCCTCATTATCAAATGCAGTCCTTTCGTTCAAATAAAAGCAAAAGAGCACGGGGATCGTCCTTTCTTGCCAGGGGTAAGGGCAGAGGAAAAAAGCTGCACAACACAGCTAGTTCCCAGGAACAGAAGTCCTCCCCGGCCACTGCAAAATCCACCGCATGACGCTGGGGCTCCCCTGAGGGAGTCCGCTCCAGTGGGGGCACGTCTTCAACTTTTCAGCCACATCTGGGTTCAATCACAAGTGGATCCTTGGGCAATGGAAATTGTTTCCCAGGGATACAGGCTGGAATTCGAAGAGCTGCCTCCTCGCCGGTTTTTCAAATCGGCGCTACCAACTTCTCCCCTGGAAAGGGAGATAGTGTTACATGCGATTCAAAAATTGTGTCTTCAACAAGTGGTGGCCGAGGTTCCCCTGCTTCAGAGGGGGAAGGGGTACTACTCAACCCTGTTTGTGGTCCCGAAACCGGACGGTTCGGTCAGACCCATTTTGAATTTAAAATCCCTGAACCTTTACTTAAAACGGTTCAAGTTCAAGATGGAATCGCTCAGAGCGGTCATCGACAGCCTGGAAGGGGGGGATTTTATGGTATCGCTGGACATAAAGGATGCATACCTGCATGTTCCCATATATCCTCATCAGGCGTACCTGAGATTTGCGATACAGGATTGTCATTACCAATTTCAGACGTTGCCGTTTGGGCTTTCCACGGCCCCGAGAATTTTCACCAAGGTAATGGCGGAAATGATGGTACTCCTGCGAAAGCAGGGTGTCACAATTATCCTGTACTTGGACGATCTCCTCATAAAAGCGAGATCACGGGAGAAGTTGCAGAACAACGTATCCCTTTCACTGAAGGTGTTACAGCGACACGGCTGGATTCTCAATATTCCAAAGTCGCAGCTGGATCCTACGACGCGTCTGTCCTTCTTGGGCATGATTCTGGACACAGACTAGAAAAGGGTTTTTCTTCCGGAAGAAAAGCGCAGGAACTCATGACTCTAGTCAAGAACCTGTTGAAGCCGAAACAAGTGTCAGTGCATCATTGCACTCAAGTCCTGGGAAAAATGGTGGCGACATACGAAGCCATTCCCTTCGGCAGGTTCCATGCAAGGACTTTCCAGTGGGACCTATTGGACAAATGGTCCGGGTCACATTGCACATGCATCAGCGGATCACTCTGTCACCCAGGGCCAGGGTTTCTCTCCTGTGGTGGCTGCAGAGTGCTCACCTTCTAGAGGGCCGCAGGTTCGGCATTCAGGATTGGATCCTGGTGACCACGGACGCGAGCCTCCGCGGTTGGGGAGCAGTCACACAGGGAAGAAATTTGCAAGGCCTTTGGTCAAGTTCAGAGACTTATCTTCACATAAACATCCTGGAACTGAGGGCCATATTCAACGCCCTACGTCAAGCGGAGACCTTACTTCGCGACCGACCGGTGCTGATTCAGTCGGACAACGTCACCGCAGTATCTCATGTAAACCGCCAAGGCGGCACAAGGAGCAGAGTGGCGATGGCGGAAGCCACCAGAATTCTTCGCTGGGTGGAGAATCATGTAAGTGCACTGTCAGCAGTGTTCATTCCGGGAGTGGACAACTGGGAAGCAGACTTCCTCAGCCGACACGACCTGCATCCAGGAGAGTGGGGACTTCATCAGGAGGTCTTCGCACAGATTGCAAGTCGTGGGGAGTGCCCCAAATAGACATGATGGTGTCCCGTCTCAACAAAAAGCTACAAAGGTATTGTGCCAGGTCAAGAGATCCTCAGGCGGTAGCTGTGGACGCCCTAGTGACACCGTGGGTGTTCCAGTCGGTCTATGTATTTCCTCCTCTTCCTCTCATACCCAAGGTGTTGAGAATAATAAGAAAAAGAGGAGTGAGAACAATACTCATTGTTCCGGATTGGCCACGAAGGACCTGGTATCCGGATCTGCAGGAAATGCTCGCAGAAGAACCGTGGCCTCTTCCTCTAAGACAGGACCTGTTGCAACAGGGTCCCTGTCTGTTCCAAGACTTGCTGCGTTTGATGACATGGCTGTTGAACGCCGGATCCTAGCGGAAAAAGGTATTCCGGATGAGGTCATTCCTACGCTAATACAGGCTAGGAAGGGCGTGACATCTAAACATTATCACCGAATCTGGCGAAAATATGTTTCTTGGTGCGAGGCCAGGAATGCTCCTACGGAAGAATTCCATCTAGGCCGTTTTCTTCACTTCCTACAAACTGGAGTGAATTTGGGCCTAAAATTAGGCTCCATTAAAGTTCAGATTTCAGCCTTATCCATTTTCTTTCAAAAGGAATTGGCCTCTCTACCTGAAGTACAGACCTTTGTGAAGGGAGTACTGCATATTCAGCCTCCTTTTGTACCTCCGGTGGCGCCTTGGGACCTTAACGTGGTGTTAAGTTTCCTTAAGTCACATTGGTTTGAACCACTTAGAACAGTGGAGTTGAAATATCTCACTTGGAAGGTGGTCATGTTGTTAGCCTTGGCTTCGGCTAGGCGAGTTTCGGAATTGGCGGCTTTATCACATAAAAGCCCCTATCTGGTTTTCCATATGGATAGAGCGGAATTGCGGACCCGTCCTCAATTCCTACCTAAGGTGGTCTCATCCTTTCATATGAACCAACCTATTGTCGTGCCTGTGGCTACACGGGACTTGGAGTATTCAGAGTCCCTTGATGTGGTCAGGGCTTTGAAGATTTACGTGGCCAGAACGGCTAGGATCAGAAAAACAGAAGCACTACTTGTCCTATATGCAGCCAACAAGGTTGGCGGAAAAAACACAAGGTACCAGCGCTGGCTATAAAAATTATAAAAAGACGGTTTGCTGAATATAAAATAACAATTTATTAAACCATTAAAAAACAGGAATCGATTCCTATTATCTAATTGATAACACTTGTGCTCATAATCTCTCCCTGGATGAGATATATTAAAAGTCCATTCTTCTCTGAGACATATGTTGTTAAGGCTAGGACAACCTCCAGATGGCACTCACTGTAACAGAAATAATTACCAAATCCACAATAGATGTATATGATGGCATCAGCTTTAGGAAGAGTCCATTGCTAGCTGTAGGTGTGGATCAGGTCTTTGTTCCTATCACTGGGAAATTACTACAAACCGTGTCCAATTGTAGCCAAAAGTATCAAAGTCCCAATGTAATGTCGGAGAGTGGTGTCCAGGTAAGTGAATAAGCTCAACGCGTTTCGCTGGCAACAGGGTGATCCAGCTTCCTCAGGAGCAGGTTGGCGGCCCTGCTTCAAAGCAGACTATTGCTCGCTGGATCTGTAACACGATTCAGCAGGCGCATTCTACGGCAGGATTGCCGTTACCACAATCGGTTAAGGCCCATCCACTAGGAAGGTGAGCTCGTCTTGGGCGGCTGCCCGAGGGGTCTCGGCACTACAGCTGTGCCGAGCTGCTACTTGGTCGGGGTCAAACACCTTTGCAAAGTTCTTTAAGTTTGATACCCTGGCTGAGGAGGACCTCCTGTTTGCTCAATCGGTGCTGCAGAGTCATCCGCACTCTCCCGCCCGTTTGGGAGCTTTGGTATAATCCCCATGGTCCTTACGGAGTCCCAGCATCCTCTAGGACGTTAGAGAAAATAAGATTTTAAACCTACCAGTAAATCTTTTTCTCGTAGTCCGTAAAGGATGCTGGGCGCCCGTCCCAAGTGCGGACTATTTCTGCAAGACTTGTATATAGTTGTTGCTTTCATAAGGGTTATGTTATAGTTTCGTCGGTTATGGACCGATGATATGTTGTTGTTCATACTGTTAACTAGATTGTATATCACAGGTTATACGGTGTGATTGGTGTGGCTGGTATGAATCTTGCCCTTAGATTAACTAAAATCCTTTCCTCGTACTGTCCGTCTCCTCTGGGCACAGTTTCTCTAACTGAGGTCTGGAGGAGGGGCATAGAGGGAGGAGCCAGTGCACACACAGATCCAAAGTCTTCTTTTAAAGTGCCCATGTCTCCTGCGGAGCCAGTCTATCCCCATGGTCCTTACGGAGTCCCAGCATCCTCTACGGACTGCGAGAAAAAGATTTACTGGTAGGTTTAAAATCTTATTTTTTCCACTACGTTGCTGATCCTACACATGCCTTGCAAAATAAGATTTTACTCACCGGTAAATCTATTTCTCGTAGTCCGTAGTGGATGCTGGGACTCCGTAAGGACCATGGGGAATAGCGGCTCCGCAGGAGACTGGGCACAACTAAAAGAAAGCTTTAGGTCTACCTGGTGTGCACTGGCTCCTCCCTCTATGACCCTCCTCCAGACCTCAGGATACTGTGCCCGGAAGAGCTGACACAATAAGGAAGGATTTTGAATCCCGGGTAAGACTCATACCAGCCACACCAATCACACCGTATAACTCGTGATACTATACCCAGTTAACAGTATGAACAATAACTGAGCCTCTCAACAGATGGCTCAACAATAACCCTTTAGTTAAACAATAACTATATACAAGTATTGCAGACAATCCGCACTTGGGCTGGGCGCCCAGCATCCACTACGGACTACGAGAAATAGATTTACCGGTGAGTAAAATCTTATTTTCTCTGACGTCCTAAGTGGATGCTGGGACTCCGTAAGGACCATGGGGATTATACCAAAGCTCCCAAACGGGCGGGAGAGTGCGGATGACTCTGCAGCACCGAATGGGCAAACTCTAGGTACTCCTCAGCCAGGGTGTCAAACTTGTAGAATTTAGCAAATGTGTTTGCCGAGCAGCTACTTGGTCGGGGTCAAAGTTGTAGAGCCGAGACCCCTCGGGCAGCCGCCCAAGAAGAGCCCACCTTCCTCGTGGAATGGGCCACTGATTTAGGATGCGGCAGTCCAGCCGCAGAATGTGCAAGCTGAATCGTACTACAGATCCAGCGAGCAATAGTCTGCTTTGAAGCAGGAGCACCCAGCTTGTTGGGTGCATACAGGAGAAACAACGAGTCAGTTTTCCTGACACTAGCTGTCCTGGAAACATACATTTTCAGGGCCCTGACTACGTCCAACAACTTGGAAGCCTCCAAGTCTTTAGTAGCCGCAGGCACCACGATAGGTTGGTTCAAATGAAAGGCTGATACCACCTTAGGGAGAAACTGGGGACGAGTCCTCAATTCTGCCCTATCCATATGGAAAATCAGATAAGGGCTTTTACATGACAAAGCCGCCAATTCTGACACACGCCTGGCCGAAGCCAAGGCCAACAGCATGACCACTTTCCACGTGAGATATTTTAATTCCACGGTTTTAAGTGGCTCAAACCAATGTGACTTTAGGAAATCCAACACCACGTTGAGATCCCAAGGTGCCACTGGAGGCACAAAAAAGGGCTGAATATGCAGCACTCCCTTAACAAAAGTCTGAACTTCAGGTAGTGAAGCCAGTTCTCTCTGGAAGAAAATCGATCGAGCCGAAATCTGGACCTTAATGGAACCCAATTTTAGGCCCATAGTCACACCTGACTGTAGGAAGTGCAGAAAAAAGCCCAGCTGAAATTCCTCCGTTGGGGCCTTCCTGGCCACACACCACGCAACATATTTTCGCCAGATAATGGTTTGCGGTCACTTCTTTCCTAGCTTTAATCAGCGTAGGAATGACTTCCTCCGGAATGCCCTTTTCCTTCAGGATCCGGTGTTCAACCGCCATGCCGTCAAACGCAGCCGCGGTAAGTCTTGGAACAGACAGGGCCCCTGCTGCAGCAGGTCCTGTCTGAGCGGCAGAGGCCATGGGTCCTCTGAGATCATTTCTTGAAGTTCCGGGTACCTAGCTCTTCTTGGCCAATCCAGAACAATGAGTATAGTTCTTACTCCTCTTCTCCTTATTATCCTCAGTACCTTGGGTATGGGAGGAAGAGGAGGGAACACATAAACCGACCGGTACACCCACGGTGTCACTAGAGCGTCCACAGCTATCGCCTGAGGGTCTCTTGACCTGGCGCAATATCTTTCTAGCTTTTTGTTTAGGCGGGACGCCATCATGTCCACCTGTGGCCTTTCCCAACGGTTTACAATCAGTTGGAAGACTTCTGGATGAAGTCCCCACTCTCCCGGGAGGAGGTCGTGCCTGCTGAGGAAGTCTGCTTCCCAGTTGTCAACTCCCGGAATGAACACTGCTGACAGTGCTAACACGTGATTTTCCGCCCATCGGAGAATCCTTGTGACTTCTGCCATCGCCGTCCTGCTTCTTGTGCCGCCCTGTCGGTTTACATGGGCGACTGCCGTGATGTTGTCTGACTGGATCAGTACTGGCTGGTTTTGAAGCAGGGGTTTTGCCTGACTTAGGGCATTGAAAATGGCCCTCAGTTCCAGAATATTTATGTGTAGGGAAGTCTCCTGACTTGACCATAGTCCTTGGAAGTTTCTTCCCTGTGTGACTGCCCCCCAGCCTCGAAGGCTGGCATCCGTGGTCACCAGGACCCAGTCCTGTATGCCGAATCTGCGGCCTTCTTGAAGATGAGCACTCTGCAGCCACCACAGCAGAGACACCCTTGTCCTTGGAGACAGGGTTATCAGCCGATGCATCTGAAGATGCGATCCGGAACACTTGTCCAACAGGTCCCACTGAAAGGTTCTTGCATGAAACCTGCCGAATGGAATCGCTTCGTAGGAAGCTACCATCTTTCCCAGGATCTGCGTGCAGTGATGCATCGACACCCGTTTTGGTTTTAGGAGGCCTCTGACTAGAGATGACAGCTCCTTGGCCTTCTCCTCCGGGAAAAACACTTTTTTCTGTTCTGTGTCCAGAACCATCCCCAGGAACAGTAGACGTTGTCGTAGGGACCAGCTGTGACTTTGGAATGTTTAGAATCTAGCCGTGCTGTTGTAGCTCCCGAGATAGTGCTACCCCGACCAACAACTGCTCTCTGGACCTCGCCTTTATCAGGAGATCGTCCAAGTACGGGATAATTAAAACTCCCTTCTTTTGAAGGAGTATCATCATTTCGGCCATTACCTTGGTAAAGACCCTCGGAGCCGTGGATAGACCGAACGGCAACGTCTGGAATTGGTAATGACAATCCTGCACCACAAATCTGAGCTACTCCTGGTGAGGATGGTAAATGGGGACATGCAGGTAAGCATCCTTGATGTCCAGTGATACCATGTAATCCCCCTCGTCCAGGCTTGCAATAACCGCCCTGAGCGATTCCATCTTGAACTTGAATTTTTTTATATATGTGTTCAAGGATTTCAAATTTAAAATGGGTCTCTCCGAACCGTCCGGTTTCGGTACCACAAACATTGTGGAATAGTAACCCCGTCCTTGTTGAAGTAGGGGTACCTTTACTATCACCTGTTGTGAATACAGCTTGTGAATTGCCTGTAACACTGCCTCCCTGCCTGAGGGAGTGGTTGGCAAGGCAGATTTGAGGAAACGGCGGGGGGGAGACGTCTCGAATTCCAGCTTGTACCCTGAGATACTATCTGAAAAATCCAGGGATCCACCCGTGAGCGAGCCCACTGATTGCTGAAATATTTGAGACGGGCCCCCACCGTACCTGGCTCCGCCTGTGGAGCCCCAGCGTCATGCTGTGGACTTAGAGGAAGCGAGGGAGGACTTTTGCTCCTGGGAACTGCCTGTATGCTGCAGCTTTTTCCCCCTACCTCTGCCTCTGGGCAGAAAGGACGCGCCTTTAACCCGCTTGCCCCTATTGGGCCGAAAGGACTGTACCTGATAATATGGTGCTTTCTTTGGCTGTGAGGGAACATGGGGTAAAAATGTAGACTTCCCAGCTGTTGCTGTGGAAATGAGGTCCGAGAGACCATCCCCGAACAACTCCTCACCCTTATAAGGCAGAACTTCCATGTGCCTTTTGGATTCTGCATCTCCTGTCCACTGCCGAGTCCATAACCCTCTCCTGGCAGAAATGGA